>NW_027419796.1:0-51078 GCF_009905375.1 Apium graveolens
TGGGGGTTCCCAGTTGCTGACATGACCCGGGGTTCCAGTTGCTGACATGACCCCGGTGGGTCCCATCTGTGGGCCACATACTCCCCACGTGCTGACGTGGCAGCTTTGGTCCCCACATGGGTGACACCACACTGCTGACGTGGCTGGTGGGTCCCGCATGTGTGCCCTACATTGCTAACGTGACAGTATGGTCCCCATATATGGGCCCCACACTGCTGACGTGCCAGTTCTGGGCCCCACACTATTGACGTGCCAGTTGGGGTTCCCACATGGCTGAAGTGGTGATTGTGGTCCCCATCTGGTGGGGCTCCACTAATGACATGGTGAAGGGTACACTCTGCTAATGTGGCCACAGGTGGGACACATTTGTGGTGAGGTTGAAGTACTATTGAAGGTTAAATAAAAATTTTGCACAACCTGGTAATTGAACCCGTGACCTCCCACATAGCAATATGAGGTGCAATTCACTACACCACAGATGAAAATGTGTTTTATACCACATTGTTTGAATGTAATCTTATACAAACAATTGATTTTTACTTAAAAGAAAAGACTCCTTAATTGACTCCTTTAATTTTTTTAAATTAAATTTCGATGATTCATCCATACAGATGTTAGAAACTATCTACTTTAGGGGTGTACCATCATATTTAGGATTATACATATATATATATATATGTGATAATATAGCAGTCAAAGTAGTCAGAATAAACTAACCCCAAAACTGCGCTATTGTGCCGAATAAAGTATCGATTTTTTTAAAATAAACTTTCGACGATCCCTCCATACGGATGTTAGGAACTATCTATTTTAGGTGTGTACCATGAAATTTAGGATTTTATATATTTAGTTTGTGAGATATTATAGCAATCAAAGCACTCAAAATAAACACCTAAACTGCGCTATTGTTGCAAATGAAGTATCGATTCTTTTAAAATAAAATTTCGATGATCCATCTGTACGGATGTTAGAAACATATATTTTAGGGGTGTAACATAATTTTTAGGATTTTGTTAGGTCACACACACTGTAGAAGGGGGTTGAATACAGTGTTTACTACAATCAAATCGAATATAAGAACTCAAGTAATAGAAAATAGATTTTATTGAACACAATAAAGTCTATTACAATATGGAACTATCCTCTCTCAGTGATGAACTAATTATTACGAGAGCTGTTAGGGTTACAATGAATAATAACTTCGATAATGATAACACATATAGTGTAAACCCTATTCCTGTGTTTATATACTACACAATTACAAGATAATGTTCTAATTGATATGGAATATAAGTTTGCTTCCTAAAATATATCAACTAGTTATTTTTCTTCCAAGTATTCTATTTTTCATAGAATTCCTTCTTCATGCATATTTCTTTATGTCTTAGTCTCGATCTTCTTTCCTTTCAATCAACCGCCTGCCTTATCTGAAAGTCTCCTTAAGTCCTGATATTATCTCCTGATAAATATCTTCTGATAACTTAAGTTCTGATATCTTAAGTTTTTTCTTCATTATAAGTGTTGATTTCCAGTTAAGTACTGATTTGTCATGTTAAGTAAGATCTGAAAAATAAACACAAATCGTATTACATATGACATCACAAATATATCTAACGATCTCCCCCAACTTATAAATTAGCATAATATACAATTTTAACAAATATTTGATGATGTCAAGAATATTAAGTACAAATACATGAGAATTTGACTAGATAACTACAACTTACAGTCCTTTTAGCTTTACCATCTTAAGGTCTGATAACAGCTTCAGTCTGTACACACTTCAGAATTTAAGCAGTTGTAGATCTTTGACTTGGCTTCAATTTCTGATCTCTTTGATGTCAGGAGTTGTTCTGAGATAGTTCTTCAAAAGACATCTCTCACCATATTCAAGTTCATTAACCATCCTCCTTTTAGCATTTATCAATTCAGTTGTATCTTCACCAGTTTGAAAAATAGCTGCTCTGAGATCATTTATCTTAGCTTTTCATATCTCCTGATCTAGTCTAATCAGATATGCCTTGTCAGACTCTAAATTGAATTCCACAGCCTTATAACCCAGAAAAGTAGTTATAATCTTAGTAGAGTTAGGGTTCATTTTAACAATATCACCTTTGTGATCTCTATACTTGGGACAATATGTGCTATCAGACTTTACAGAATAAAGCTTCTTCTGTCTTTGAATTTGTGACTTTAAATAACCTGCAGCACTATCTGTTAATCTGTTTCTCACTTGAAGTAGGAATAGGACATGTTCCAGTTCCTCAAAATACTTCAGTGGTATAGCATTCTGCCTGATATGGTATACCCTTCCATCTATCATAAAATATAACAAGATATGTTTTTTCAAAAAGGTATGGTAAACCATTTGTACAGATTCAAGTCGATTCAATCTTTCAGGAGTTGCTCCAACACCTTGTTCACTTAAGGAAGTTGGATCATTGGTAGTGTTATGTACTATTCTTTCATCAAAACTACCCAATCCATATTTATCTCTTGCTTCCTTTCCTGTAACAACTCTTGCTTCAAAACCACTTGTTACAGTCTTCAAAGATTGAGTATGTTTAGCTTTGGTGAATCCTGGTTGGAGTATCTTTGAAGGTATAACATGAGCAATGTCAGAGGATTCCTTTTCCTTATCATCTGATATCAAGCCAACTTGAGCTATACAAGAGGTTGCTTGCTTCTATGTCATATCAGAACTTATTACATCTTGACTCTGAACAACATGAGCCATGTCAGAGGTTGTTTGAAAAATCTTCTTTTGCATCAGAGTAAGACTAGCATCTTCTTCATCAACAATTATTTCTTCATCCATGACTAGCATATAAACCTTTACAGGTTTATTAACTTTTTCTTTACCCTTGGACCTTGGATCAATTTCAACTTGTGATTTGGCTTTGGTTGCCTCGGAATTTGTTCTTTCTTTTATCACAATACCCTTAGGCTTTGGAAATTTCTTTTCAATAACAGAAGCTTTAGATTTTATCTTGACACCTTCTGCTTTGAGTCTAGCTTCTTCTTCCTTTAGACTCTCAAAGTCCATTCCTGTATTTTCTTTAAGAAATAACTGCTTTGAAATTTCTTCATCAAGTTCCAGATGTTCACCAGAACTTATCCTTTTACCAGAATCAGAACTTATTCTTCTCCTAGTATCAGAACTTATTCCCTGACTTGTAATTCTAGCTTTACTTGATAAAATCCTTTGCTTTGACCTTGACCTCTACCCTTATCAGAGTTTCCCTGGTCATCATTTCCATCATCCTTTCCCTTCAGTGTCTGAATAGATTTGCATTTGGACTTAATCACTTTCTCCCCCTTTTTGGCATCAGCAGGTAAAAGAAGAGAGATAAGAAATTCCACTGAGGATTGGATCTCATTGAGTTGAGTTTGGTGAGAAGCTTGATTCTTTAAAATTTCATCAATCTGAGTTTGTTGCTTCTCCTGAATTTTCTCAATATAGGTAATTCTGTCAAAGGTTGGCTTGAAGAAGTTTGTTAGAGGAGAAACACCAGTACCATGGAGTGAAACTCCTAGAGGAAAGGAGTGGACTAAAGAATGGAACTCAGTTAGTTTTGTTCCTTCTGAAAAGATTCTTGCTGAGCATCTGGCAAAAGCTGATGAAATGCTAATAAATGATGATTTCAAGGCACAACTGAGAGTTACTGTATTGAGTACAAGGCACCTTCAAGGTCAACACTCAACAACTCATGCCAAGGTGAATAAAATTCAAGAAACCTTGATCCAGCAAGATATGAATATTTGTTAAAATCTTGGCTTCATAAATGTTACCATGCCTATATCCTTTCAGAACAACTTTGCATATTGATTTGCTTACAACTTCACAGTGTTCTTCAAAGAAATCCACATGATAACCTCTGTCACAGATTTGACTAACACTCAGCAGATTGTGTTTAAGTCCTGAGACCATAGCTACTTCTTTAATGATGATATTCCCAAGATTAATATTTCCATATCCCAATGTTTTTCCAATATTGCCATCTCCATAAGAAACACTTGGGCCAGCTTTCTCCACAAAGTCTGATAGCAGGGCCTCTATTTCCAGTTATATGTCCTGAACATCCACTGTCCAGAACTAAGATGTTTTTCCTGTTGCCCTGCAATCACAAAGACCACTAATGATTAGTTTTAAGGACCCAGACTTGCTTGGATCTTGTGGCCTTATTAAGTTGCTTAACATTTGCAGCGGATTTTGCATCAGAGTTTATGTTAACATTTTTCTTATCAGCATTTACACTATTAGACTTTGTATCAGAACTTACACTAGAAGGAACAATGCCAACTTTCTTTAAAGAAGGTTTTATTTGATATAATCATAGTACAAACTATGATATTCCTTACAAGTATAAATGGAATGCCATAAACTACCACAATGAAAATAAGGATTATGTGGCTTATATCTAACAAACTGACTCTTAACTCCTGACTTTGAAGGTAAGGAGTTTATGTTCTTATTCTTCCTACAAAAAGAAGCCAGATGGTTAGAACTTCCACAGTTATGACATGTTTTTCTAGGAGCATTAGGAACAGGCTTATAATCATTGCTTTTATTCACACCTTCCTTTCCATTCCTATTTTTCCTAGGTGATTGAACCTTGTTTACATTCTTAACATCTTTCAGCTTATGCTTAAGCTGCTTCTTCGTCATTAAGCCTGCGTTTACTTCAGTTATCATTTCCAGTTTTAGTTTGTCAGAAGTTAATTCCTCTTTAACTTCTGATTTCTTAGTATCAGACTTTACAAGTACAAACTTAACAGGTTTTAGATTTGGCTTTTGTTTAACAACTTTAGGCTTAATTTCTATAGTTCCTTTATCATTCTTATCATCTCCATAACCTAAGCCCTCTTTCCAGTTCCCACTACTTAACAAATTCTGAGTTGTTCTGCCAGAGTTAGTCCAAGTCCTGATAATCGCTCTTTCCTTTTCTAGCTCAGTTTTTAGAGATTCATTCATTTTAAGTACTTCATCCCTAACATAGAAAACATCATCTCTATCTTTCTGAGTTTGATGAAATATGACTAACTCTTTTTCTAAATAATCATTCTTATTTTTACAAGCAAGATTTTCAGAAGTTAATCTTTCACATGTTAAAGTTTGATCTCTATAACTAATGAACATGGTTTTAAGATATCTTCTCGACTCATTAATATCATCAGTATGAAAGGCATAAGTAGTTTGAGGTACCTTTAACTCAGCAGCATCAGAACTACTATCAGCATTTGCCATCAAGGCATAGTTCTCCTCACTTTCAGAATCTGAAGTGTCTGTCCAGCTTTTCTTTTGTATGAGAAGATCTTTGCCTTTGTCACTCTTCACTTTCTTGCAATCAGGAGATATGTGGCCTTTCTCACCATAGTTGTAGCATTTGACATTTGTGTAATCTCCTCTGTTAGACTTTCCTCCTTTGCCTTCAGACTTTCTGAAATTCCTCTTATCAGAATTTGCACCTTTCCTGGAAAGCTTTTTTCCCTTCCTGAACTTCCTATATGTAATCCCTATGATTTATTTCACCAGAAGAGCGCACAGCTTCACAATCTCTTCATCAGCATCCATCTCAGGAAAGCTTTCAGTTTCTGAGTCATCATCACTATCAGAACTTGATGACTCAGTATCAGATTTTGTGATGAGCGCTTTTCCCTTGCCTTTCCTTGAGGTAGCTGCCTTGTGGGATTCTTCTTCAGCCTTAAGAGCAAATGTCCTTGACTTTCCTCCTTTCCTCTTGCTTCTTTGTTCCATCTCAAGTTCATGAGTCTTGAGCATCCCATAAATTTCATCAAGAGTTGTTTCTTCAAGATTATAGTTATCTCTTATAATTGTTGCCTTCAAATCCTAACTTTCAGGAAGACCTAACAGGAATTTAAGGTTTGAATCTTCAATATCATACTCCTTATCAACCAGTGACAAATCATTCAAGAGTTTGACAAATCTGTCATATAGATCAGTCAATGACTCGTTAGACTTTGAGTCAAAGGGTTCATACTCTTGAGTGAGTATTGCTTTCCTAGTCTTCTTAATCGAATCAGTTCCCTAGCACCTTGTCTCTAACGCATTCCATATCTCTTTTGCAGTCTTGCAGTTAATTACCCTGTTCGACATTACATTATCAATGCCACTATGCAGCAACTGTCGTACCTTAGCATTCTTAGCAATTGATGCGATATCTTCAGCAGTGTAATCACTCTTCTACTTTGGTACAGACTTTGCTGCTTCACATGTAACTGCAACTACAAGTTTGTTTGGCTTGTGAGGTCCTTCATGGATTCTGTCAAGATATTCCGGATTAGTAGCTTCCAAAACATAGTCATCCTCACCTTCCATATGGGATATTCAGATGGTTTCAGTATGGGAACTCTAATGGTCTCATATCGAATGTGGATTTGAGTCTTTGGAGGTTCTTTAGTTTTGGTGGGTTTGGTTGGAGTTTCTGCTTCAAACATGATTATTTTTGGATCTTAATATGTTTGTGTGTTAACAGATTTGCTTTGATACCACTTGTTAGGTCACACACACTGTAGAAGGGCGTTGAATACAGTGTATAGCACAATCAAATCGAATTCAAATAACACAAGTAACATAAAACAGACTTTATTCAATGCAATAAACTCTGTTACAATATGGAACTGTCCTCTCTCAGTGATGAACAAATATCACGAGAGCTGCTAGGGTTACAATGAATAATATTCTCGATAATGATAACACTTATAGTGTAAACCCTATGTCTGTGTTTATATACTACACAGTTACAAGATAATTGCTAATTGATATGGAATTGAATTCTGCTTCCTAAAATATATCAATCAGTTATCTTTTCTTCCAAGTATTCCATTCTTTATAGAATTCCTTCTTCATGCATATCTCTTCTTACGTTTGTCTCAATCTTCTTTCCTTTCAATCAATCGCCTTCCTTATCTGAAAGTTTCCTTTAAGTCCTGATATTATCTTCTAATAAATATCTCCTGATCCTTAAGTATTGATCACTTAAGTTCTGGCTTCAGTATAAGTGCTGATTTCAGTTAAGTACTGATTTGTCCTGCTTAAGTAAGATCTAAAAACTATACATAAATCATATTAGTCATGACATTATCAAATATATCTAACAAGAGGACCTCCACCAGCTGATCAAGATTCCACTGGGCATTCAGATACAGGTGGCCCATTCCAGTCCACATTGCACCCAGTTCCTTATTACCGGTATGAGGCTCTTTTATTGGAGTGTGATTCCATATTGGCCCAGATCCGAGAACTGCAGCATATCATCAGGACTACTGATGTTGATCATGGTGTGAGGGAGCTTCAGGAGGAGATTAATGTGAAATGCAGGATTCTTGAGGCTAGGCTACATGGAGCTACATTACCTGGCTGAGGCCCTGATGCACTTATGGGATGGGCTACTGAGGTGATGAAGGACTTTGAGAGCCTGGGAGGACCAGAGTTTCCTTGGAGTTGAGTCAGAGATCCAGAGATAGAGATGATGATCAGTGTTATTTTGATGATGTAGTATGTACAGTAGTGTGTATGTATCTGTAGACTTTTGGGTTGTATTTATATACTAAAGCTGCTGACTAGTTAGTAGGTTGTTGTACCTTTTTTCTTTTACTTCCGAAGCATCTTTACGCTTGTACTACCCAAAACTTTTGATATATATATACCAGTACCTTTTCTTTTCCAGAAGTGTCATTTATTTTACTGCACCTGTTTTACTTTACCTTATTTATTGCACCAGTTATACCCTTGTGATACCATGTACCCTGTTTTCCATAACTGTTTATATTCTGTAAAGAATATTGCAATTTATTTAGTTCAACTGTTACAACCGTTTTAAATAGAGATATTTTGTTTTACAAACTTTTCTTTTATGAAAAGGATTTGATTTAAAAGCTAAATAAGTTGTTTGATTCTTTACAAAAAATGCCTCCCAGAAGAAATACTCGCACCAACACCCAGAATGCAGAAAACCAACAACAACAATAACAACCAAGATGATACAAATCAGAATGTGAACCCAGGACCTATAGACCCAGCAATAGCCCAGATTCTTCAAATCTTGGCCCAACAAACAGTTCACCTGGCACAACCACAACAAAGACAAACCAATCCCCAGGTAACTTTCAAAACTTTTCAGGCAGTAAACCCACCAGAATTTAAGGGTTCCTTAGAGCCGATTCAAGCAAATGTTTGGTTAAAGGAGATAGAGAAGGCATTCATTTTAGTGAAAGTGAAGGAGGAATAGAAGGTTGAGTTTGCAAGTTACTATTTGAAGAATGAGGCCACATATTGGTGGGAGATGGTAAAGACGTTGGAAGGTACAGATGTTATTACTTGGGGGAGGTTTAAGGAGTTGTTTTTAGAAAAGTATTTTCCTCAGTTTGTCCAAGATCAGATGAAGCTGAAGTTTTTAGAATTAAAGCAAGGGAATATGTCGGTGACGGATTATAAGAGTAAGTTTGAGGAATTGTCAAGGTATGTGCCGTCATATGTGGATACTGACACGAAGAAGGCTAAAAGATTCCAGCAAGCTTTGAAGCCATGGATCAGAGGGAAGGTAGCCATTTTTGAATTGGATACCTATGCAGGAGTTGTACAGAAGGCTATGATTACAGAGACAGAGAGTGAGATGTCACAAAAGGAGAAAGAAAGCAAGAAAAAGAAATTTGAAGGGAATGAAGGTTAGTCACAACCAGGAAAGTTTCCAAATTTTAAGAAGGGCAAGTTTCAGCTAGGGAGAAATTTTAATTTCAAGAGAAAAAATACAGGCGACGGAGGCCAGGGCAACCGTCCAGTTAATGCGAATCAGGCAAATCAGTTGAGGTTAACTTTTCTAGATTGTCAGGTATGTGGGAAGAAGCATGGAGGAGTTTGTAATAAGTTAAATGTGGTTTGTTTTAAGTGCAACCAGAAAGGGCATATTCAAGGGAGTGCCGAAATCAGCCAGCAAAAGAACCAGCAAATAAGGATCAGCCTATTCAGAATCCAGCTGTTAAGGTTCCAGCCATTGGATTTACGTGCTTTAAATGTGGAAAGCCAGGACATATGGCTAGGGATTGCAAGACACCAGCCCCAGTCAGTAATGCATTGAGGATTATGGGATCTACCCCAGCAGTGAATGAGACTCCAAGGGCTAGAAATTTTGACATGTCTATGAAGGATGCTATCCAGGATACTGAGGTCGTGGCAGGTACGCTTAATGTGAATTCTTTATGTGCCAAGGTGTTAATAGATTCGGGAGCAACTCGATCATTTGTTTCACAAGATTTTGTTAGTAAGTTAAATTGTCCAGTTGAGTATTTAAATGAAATAATGACTGTGGAATTAGCAAACCAAGAATGTGTATCTGTTAATCAAGTTTGTGGGAATTGTGAGATTGAGATTTCTGGTAGTAAGTTATGTGTAGATTTGATACCATTTAAGTTAGGAGAATTTGATGTTATTTTAGGAATGGATTAGTTATCTAAGCACGATACCCAGATAGATTGTCGAAATAAGAAGGTAATGGTGAAGATGCCAGACGAAAGGATAATAACCTTCAAAGGTCAGAAGCAGGTAAAGAAATTCTTAGCGATGATTTAAGCCAAAAAATTACTACGGCAAGGATGTGAGCATTTCGTGGCATATGTGAGTGATAGGAGACAGGAGCCAGTGAAACTTGAAGATATTTCAGTCGTCAATGAATTTCCAGACGTGTTTCCTGATGAGTTACTAGGACTTCCTCCAGAAAAAGAAATTAAATTTGCAATCGACTTAGTACCTGGAACAGAACCAGTATCCAAGGCCCCGTACATAATGGCGCCTGTTGAAATGAATGCTAGCGAAGCAATTGCAAGAGTTATTAGAGAAATGAGTAATCAGACCCAGTGTATCCCCGTGGGGTGCACCGGTATTATTTGTCAAGAAGAAAGATGTAAGCATGAGATTGTGCATCGACTATAGGGAGCTCAACAAGCTTACAATCAAGAACAAGTACCCGTTACCCAGAATAGATGATCTGTTTGACCAGTTAAAAGGAGCCAAGTATTTCTCCAAGATTGACTTAAGATCGGGATATCATCAACTAAAGATCAAGCCAGAAGATATACCAAAGACAGCTTTCTGAACAAGGTATGGACATTATGAATTTTTAGTAATATCTTTTGGATTGACCAATGCACCGCAGCGTTCATGGACTTGATGAACAAAATATTCAAGGAGTATTTGGACAAGTTCGTTATTATGTCTATAGACGATATTTTGATTTATTCAAAGACGGAAGAGGATCATGCGGAACATTTGAGGACAGTTTTGGAGATTTTAAGAAAAAAGAAGTTATATGATAAATTCTCGAAGTGTGAGTTTTGGCTACAGGAGATTCAGTTCTTAGGAAACATAGTCAGTAATGAAGGGATCAAAGTGGACCCAGCAAAGATTGAGGCCATTACAAACTGGGAAAGATCGAGAACACCCACCGAAGTAAGAAGTTTCTTGGGATTAACGGGATATTATCGTCGATTCGTTCGAAAATTTTCAAGGATTGCAACACCAATGACAAAGCTTACACGAAAGAATGAAAAGTTTATATGGAACGATAAATGTGAAGAAAGTTTCAGGAATTGAAGCAACGATTAATCACGACACCTGTTTTTCACTTCCAGACGATCAAAGGAATTTTGTAATTTATAGTGCTTCTCATAAAGGATTAGGATGTGTTCTGATGCAGCACGATAAGGTGACTGCGTATGCATCAAGACAATTGAAACCACACGAACAGAAATATCCTACTCATGATTTGGAGACACTAGTACAGAAGACACTTTAGGAGTCACACCTATAGTGTTGGTTAAATAGAGAACCGACACTCTTCTCTGCCTAATGTGTCGGTTAAATAGAGAACCGGGGCATTTTTCTATTTTTCAAAGCTAAAGGCGTCGGTCGTTTCAATTAACTGACGCTGTAGATTTAGAATAGCATCGGTCAAATTGAATGCCATCGCTAGTTTGGTCTTCTATGTCGGTTGGTCAAACGACCGACGCTGTTGGTGTTGCTATTGTGTCAGTTTTTTTAGCCGACGCTATTAAGATAATATACAGTGTCGGTTTTCTTTTTACCAATGTAAGAAGAAATAATTTAAAAAAAGATTTAAAAACAAACGCGGGTTAACACACATATGCGGGTGACTAAAATGTTCATTTCACTCGTCTCTCCTACTATTCTACTCAACTGCAATTTCAATCTCAACTGCGATTTTATCTCAACTGCGATTTCATCTATTCTACTACGTGAATTGAAATTGCATGAATCTATTGTGACTCTGTGATGGCTTTGAGAAAGAGGGCCATCGATTTCTAGGGTTCAATTGTTGGCTCTGAGAAAGGGGAATCGATTGGGTTTATTCGATTGTGGGGTTTTGGCTGCTGCTGCTTGAACAATCAAAGAGGGTGCTGCTTCAAAGAGGGGAATCGAAGAGGGTGCTGCTTCAAAGAGGGGAATCGAAGAGGGTGCTGCTTCAAAGAGGTGAATCGATTGGGTTATTGCGAGGTTTGAGACTTCTTCCTTTTTTCCTTCTAATTGGGGTTTTGTGCTATAATGATTGGGTTATTGTTATCTGTTATCTATTTCTAATTGAGGTTTGAGACTTCTTCCTTTTGTTCTTATCTCTCTCTCTCTCTCCCTCTCTCTCTCCCCCCCCCCTCTCTCTCTCGCCCCCCTCTCTCTCCGCCCCTCTCTCTCCCCCCTCCCTCCCCCTTTCTCTCTCTCTCTCTCTCCTCTCTCCCCTCTCTCTCTCTCCCTCTCTCTCTCCTCTCTCCTCTCTCTCTCTCTCTCTCTCTCTCTCTCTTTCCTATCTGTATTTTTTATCATCTATGGTAGCTTTATCATTTGTATTATTATTAAATATGGATATGTTCTAATTTTATTGGTACTTATAATTTAATTCATTAGTTTATTATTTGAATTTTGATTATGCCAAAAAATGTCAACTGAAAACAGAGGACACTCCTTATTACGACTTTATGAGTGCAGGACTACTAGCATTATTATGTTTTATACTCATTGACTTTGGTTTGTTGGTATGTAATAGAATGTCAAATGTGTGCCCTCTTATTTATTTTGGAAAGTTAGTCGATGTTAGAATGTTGTTGGTGTTGTAGGGTGTTGAGGTGCGTTGCTTTGATTAATTCTTGGATCCTTATTTGTATACGGCATGGACAAAGATTGTACCTTCTTTTTCAGTTTCCTTGTTTTTTTGCGTTCGGTTGTGGTTTTTATATAAAACTAGTTGTATAAGGTGATACAAGAATGATTGTGAACAGAGTAGTCCCAAAAAGGCACATAATAACAATAATGTCTAAAACCGCACAGAATTATACGTTGGCACCTCAACGGCATAAACGTAACGCACAGAGTATACTGGACTACTTGTCATAGGTTTAGCCATTTGCTGGCTATATATTAATTACATACATTTACATATATTGAGGTTGAGAGATGAGGATCACACACATTTACATATATGTTTATGGCCTAAAGTGTAATTTGTTTCACTGTGTTTCCTATCATCATGTGAATTTTAATTAACTGGATATTTTGGATACCTGCAGTATCGATATGGTTCATTTTTAAACCATGTTGTAATCTAAATGTTGATTGTATATGTGGATTATGTGCTCAGAATCACGGTATAAACTTCATTCCATAATTTGTTTTGCACCAGATCTATAAGAGAGTTGGTATTTTATAGCGGACACTTTTTTCGAAAAATACATTTATTTTTAAGAAAGTTGAATTTAATATTTCTGGGATAAATAGGGCATCCATATTTATTAACCTCGAACAGAAATTCGGAAGCACTTATGTTAGGGGCTTGTTGAGCTCTACTACCTCCAACATCATCAGAAAAACTATGATTTTCAATTCGAGCATCCCCTAACATTCCCATATCAATAGATGTTTAGGCGGTCGTTCTGTTTGTCTATTTTGGAAAATTTCCTTTTATCTCTTTTTTTCTCCCTAATAACATTGAGAAAGTGTAGAATAAAAATTGTAATGGGCTTGTGCTTTAGATACAAAGTACAGCACATGGCTACTGTGTATGGAGAAGAAAAAAAAGCTGCTTCTCATTCCTTATTATCAAACTGAATGGATACAATCTAGTATATACTAGTCTAGAAATATAACGTGATATCTAAAAAATAGCAACTAAACTTCCTAGTATGACTCCACTTCTTTAACTTCCCTGATAATTCTGAAATTGAACTTTGACCTGGCATACAGCTACTGTTGTGCTAACCAACACAACGTTCACTAAGCCTATACAATTTATTCAAAACTAATAAAACACAAATTAATAACTAAATTTAAGATTATTCCAATAATCACCCCCTTAATCTTAAATTTATCATGAACTCATTTGGCTTAGCCCGTCTGGCATTCATCCTAACCCGTTTGGCTTTCAACTTCTTTGCCCATATGGCACTTAAATTTAGCCCTTTTCGCTTTAAAAAAATCCTGCCCATCTGGCACTTCTGTTTACCTGTCTGGCACCTTTTATTTTGCCTGTCTGGCATCATTCTTCTGTCCATAATAATGCTGGTTCATCATCCTTGATCTGTGTGAGGTTCACTTCTTGTCTCTTCTATCTTTCCCGTCGCGATATATCACATTCTGCAGCATAGTGTCCCATAGTATTACAGTTATAACACTTTATCCTACTCTTATCACGGAAAGAACCACCTCTAGCTCTTTGATTCCGAGATTCCAGAAGAAGTTGTCCAACTATGCTCTAAGACCTGACCTTCATCCTTTCCTTGTAACTTTGAGACAACCAACTACCTCTTCAACTGTCATCACCTTAATGTCTCCAAATTGTTCTATGTTTGAAGCTATTTGAACAAACTTATCCGGAACTACAAGTAGAATTTTTCTCACAACACTCGATTCTTCCATTGTTTCTCAAGGACCCTCATATTAGTCACAATCCCACTCAACTTTATACAAAAATCTTCGAGTTTATCCGTTTCCTTTCATGATTAAGGACACAAACTCGCCTTTTAATATCTACACTTTTGCTTCTTTTACTCTTTCCACACCCATGCACATCGTCTTGATCGCTTCACATGCTTCCTTAGCTGTTTCTTTTTCAGTAATGGACACCAACACATCTTCGGGCACACCTTGATATATTGCTGCAAGTGCCACTTGCACCATTTTCTCATCCACGACCCCCTTAGGATCCTTCTTTCGATTCCACACCAAACTCCTTGCGCCTTCATGAACACTTTCATCATCAGGGACCATGCCGTATAATTGTTTCTTGTTAACATTGGATAGCTTAAGCCCATAAAACTTTCTTTTGCTTTGGATGTTTCCATGATTTTATTTGTGTGCTTGGGTTGATATTTAGGCATACAGGAACCTAACCATGCTCTGATGCCCAGTGTAGAATAAAAATTGTAATGGGCTTGTGCTTTAGACACAAAGTGCAGTGCTTAGCACAGGGCTACTGTGTATGGAAAGATAATAAAGCTGCTTCTCATTCCTTATTATCAAACTGAATGCATACAATCTAATATATACTAGTCTAGACATATAACGTGATATCTAGAAAATAGCAACTGAACTTCCTAGCATGACTCCACTTCTTCAACTTCCCTAATATTGCTGAAACTGAACTATGACCGGCCTACAGCTACTGTTGTGCTAACCACACAACATTCACTTAGGCCTATACAATTTATTCAAAACTAAAAAACACAAATTAATAACTAAATTTAAGATTATTCCAACAAAAGTGCATTACAATGTTGGTGAGTACTTTAAATGCATCGCGAACATATTTACAACCACCCTTTTCCAATCGATTTTAATTATTTATGATCGTAAACACTTCCAAGTGATCATTTTCTAACCAAATGTGGTTATTTATAATAGTAGACATTTCCATCTGACATTTTTTCCAACCGAGTTTCTTGGCATTTGAATTTGAGGCCGACTACCACACGGTTCCTAGCCATAAGATGGGACCTACAAGAAATGTTACCAATTAATGTTGGTCGATTTTGGTAATACTTCAAACTGATTATGTGGTTGGTTGTTGGTTTATTCGGCTTGAGAAGAAAAGAAAAATGGACCAACTAAGGGTCGGCACTTGGTTGATTATGTACTTGGGTGATTATGTAATAAATATGACCATTGACATTGATTGGTTATATTGGGTTGAAAATGTGAAGCAATACCAACAATGCACAACAGGTGTTTGTAGTGGTGACTTATGGACTTTCTTTTATTATAGTAGGAATATAGAAGGGATTCATCCTATATTCTATAACATGGTGAACACACTATCTATAACCAATCTATCAGAAGAGATAGGAGTTAGAAACCAAAATTAACAACTAAGAGCAACTAAGAGTAATAGTATCATTGGGCCAATTTTTTTTTGTAAAGAGTTAGTAATAAGATCTTAATTTTGTTTTGGAGCTTGGTAGGATAAAAAAATTGGAATCATGTACTTGAGGATGACCTAGGGTAGTACATGAAATAGTTGAGGGTAAATTTGTAATTTCAAGATAACTTACTAGTATTTACAAAATGGCATTAAATTTTTATAGTAAAAGTTTATAACCTCAGTGAGTTACTAAGGTCATCCTTGGCCATTTTTCTCAAATTTTTTTATTAGAGGTTAAAAAAATTAAACATAATAAATATGATTAAACTACCACTATTTTAATAATAAAATTTTTTTATCAGAATTTAATTTATACTAAAATTATCACAATAGAACAATACATAAATTCATTAAAAATATCGCTATAAGTAAAAAATTACAAAAATAGTTATAACATAATTTTTTGTAACTGAAAAATCTTTTAATAAAGTGATTAAATTATTATGTCCAATACGAAATACAATTAAAATCTTCAATATTCCAAAATGCCTAATATATATTTTTAAATAAAACTTTCTTCAAAATAAATGCATTTTTTGAAAAAATTTATCTATTATAAAATATACCATTCTCAGTCTTAGACTTTATAGATCTGGTGCATAAGATTCAAAAAAATCATAATATACGTTCTAAATAAAACTTTCTAAAAAATAAATGTATTTTTTGACAAAAGTGTCGGTTAGAAAATAACCACTCTGTTAGTCTTAGTCTTAGACATTATAGATCCTGTGCAAAAAAATTAACAGTCTTTATCTTGAAGGTGAAAAGTCCTGGCCTTGTTATGGTGGCAAGTTGTATCCGGCCAAGGTATCACACTTGCAATTTTATCTTTTAAGTTTTTCTTTATCATTGGAGTGATTCCTATCTGTTTTAATTAATGTGTGTGATTGAATTTGGGTGATTTACATTGATTGCTCATGATATAATTATATGGGAAGGGATAATAATTGATGCATTGTTATTTCACAATTCTCTTATTGTCCTCAAGACAATTCACATATTTGAAGAAGTTAAAACATAGTTTGAGGTTCTCTTATTGTCCTCAAGAGGATTTATATTGAAGAAGTTAATACATACTTTGAGGTTGTCAAACTGCTTTGTTGGCAAACATCATATCAAACATCACAATTTGAGGATTAAATCCCAAAGATGTTGATTTTTGCTGTGCACTTATACTATAGTGACTATGTCCAAATACATGAAATGTGCACTAAGGTATTTAGTTTTAGCTCCTCGTGAAAGTCATTGTTGCATATTTATTTTTTCTTTATCATTAATATAGCCCGATTCGGTAAGCTATATACCACCTTGCTGCATATATTTGAGCAATTGGTCAGTCATTTTTTGTGCTTTTATTGCCTTTGCATCTTTAACATTCTTTGGTTTGCTTTTGCAACAAAAAAATATAAATTCTATTTCCTTTGTAGGTGCACAAGGTTGAATAGGAGAAACAAATAGAGGCATGGACATATTGGGTTCATTATATTGTTAGTATTGCTTTATTAAAACCTTGTATTTTTTCATGAGCAATGAATATTATTAGTATTAATCATTTTTTATTAACCTATTGTCACTTTATATGTGCAGGGTTGGAATAAAAGGTTAGTAAGAGGAAGTACCTTACCGTGAGAATAAAATATTTTTTTCTAATGTTTTTTGTTCTATAATTTTTTTCCTTGATACGTTTGTGTTCTTGTAATTAGATCAATTATAGCAGTCTTTATATTATGTTAAATCCATTATTATCTTATTTATTATTGTTATAATAGCTAATTTGAATATTATTGAGTGGGTTACATGCTCATGAAAACTTCTTTAGTTCAATGTTTGTTCAAGTATTTATGTTCATTTTTTTTCTAATAGCTTGCTTTTTAAGCATGTTAGCCTCCTCCTAGAACATTATTAAAACTTTTCAAACTCACAGGTACGATGAATGGATATTAGATGCTCAACTCCTCAAGAAATTTAGTGAAGAAGGTTCTCAAAAGCACTTGGGGAAGGGTGGTAGATCAGCTATGGTATATTTAAGGAAAAAAATATTAATCACATGCACTAAGGCTGATAGTATTTACTAATTGTTGACAAAAAAATATACTATTGATCATATATATTAAGCCTGGTTTACTTAATATGATAATAATATTTAGTGATTGTTAGCAAAAAAAATATTAATCATATTCTAAGGCCTAGGTTATTGTTTTTTCTAATGAATTTTTTTACAAGTTCTTTTGTTAAAAAAAGGTAATTAAAAATGAGTATAAAAAATTATTTAAAATACCTACATTTGAAACTTATTTTAAAAAGTATATTATTTAAAAATTTATATTCAAATAAATAATTGTGTAAAGATTTAGGTAAAGGCCTATTTTCTATTGCTTTTCTCTGGCCTATGAATAGATATACAACCGACAATATCAATCATCACCACAGACAATGTCAATCATATATCATATAATTAAGGTAATCTGGTCAATCATCACCACAGCCAATATCAATCATATATCCTATAATTAAGGTAATCCTAACACCCCCTCAAGCTGGACTCGTCGGAGTGAAGACACCGAGCTTGCGTATCAAGAATTCAAATTGAGATTTGCCAAGAGCCTTGGTAAAAACGTCCGCCAACTGTGTATTAGTATGAACATATGAGGGATCGATTAAGCCATCTGAGATCGCATCACGAACAAAATAACAGTCAACTTCGATATGCTTCGTACGTTCATGAAAACTAGGATTTTTAGCAATATGATGTACCGATTGACTGTCACAAAAGAGTTTAATTGCCTTTGGATGATGGACACCCAAACTCAATAAAAGACCCTTCAGCCATTTCAGTTCACAGGTGGTAGCATCCATCGAATGGTACTCTGCCTCTGCTGAACAGCGGGAAATAATATTTTGTTTCTCAGTCTTCCAAGAGACTGGGGAATTACCTAGAAATACCATCCATCCAGTCAATGATCTACGTGTAATAGGACACGCGGCCCAATCAGAGTCATACCAACCCTGCAACGTTAACTCACTGTCTGCTCGTAATAAAATGCCTTGACAAGATGTACCTTTCAAATAGGGTACTACTCGTAAGGCTGCCTCCCCATGCTCAGTTCTCGGCTCCTGCATGAATTGTGACAGAATATGAACCGAATAAGCAAGATCTGAACAGGTAACAATCAAATAAATAAGTCTGCCCACTAGTCGCCTATAAGATGCAGGATCAGACAGAAGCTTTCCATTTTCTAAGCCAAGCTTGTGATTTTGCTCGATAGGACAGTGTGCCGGTTTAGCTCCCAACAATCCTACCTCAGAAATAATGTCTAGTGTATATTTTCGTTGACAGAGAAATAATCCAGATGAACTTCGAGCTACCTCAATCCCCAAAAAATATTTTAGGGAACCTGGATCCTTCATGTGAAAACAATCACTGAGATAAGCTTTTAAAGCCCTTAAAGCAGCGAAATCATTCCTAGAGATAATTAGATCATCAACATACACAAGGACGTTAATTTGAATATCTCCTTTGGTATAAGTAAACATGGAATAATCTGAATAGGATTGCAAAAAGCCGTACTTTTTTAAGGCAGACACAAGTTTAGGAAACCAACACTGTGGTGCTTCTTTCAGACCATAGAGAGACTTGCGGAGGCGACATACCTTGTTAGGACTAGAGGATTCAAAATCTGGAGGGAGTTTTATATGCACTTCCTCGTCAAGATCACCCTGTAAGAAAGCATTGTGGATGTCTATTTGATGGATTTCCCAATTTTTTGAAGCTGCTATAGCAAGAAAGGCTCGAACTATGACCATCTTGGCTACGGGAGCAAAGACAACCGAAAGTGCGGATGGTGTTATAAATGGTAGAAGTGCCAAACAAAAATTCATAAGGAGTTTTATTCTGCAACAAGGTAGAGGGAGTGACATTAATTAAATGAGCAGCCACAAGCACACTCTCCCCCAAAAATAAATTGGTAAATTAGCTTCAAATCGCAACGCTCTCCCCACATTCAAAATATATTTATGTTTTCGTTCTACTCTCCCATTTTGTTGTGGAGTTCCCACACAAGAAGTTCAAAATAAAATTCCAGATGTATTAAAAAAAAATTCAAATAATTAAACTCAGTTCCATTATCACTCTGAACAACTTTAATTGTTTGTGAGAATTGTCTATCAACCATTGCAACAAACGATATAAACTTATGAAACACCTCAGTTTTATCAACAAGCAAGTAAATCCAAAGGGCACGAGAAAAATCATCCACGATAGTCAAAAAATATCTAGCACCACAAGAAGAGGGATGCCTATACGGTCCCCACAAATCACAATGTACATTCTCAAAAATTCGTAATGCTTTATTCTCACTCAAAGGAAATTTGTCTCTAGGGTGTTTTGCACGAAAACAAACTTCGCAAGCTTTATTTAAACTACCCTTACGATCATTAACAGGAGGAAGAAGCTTGACTACTTTTTCTAACGGATGACCCATTCGTCTGTGCCACAACTCCAAAATTGAAGAAGACCCATGAGTTGTTAAATGTTGCACTGAAGCCTCTCCATCAAAGTAGTATAGTCCATCCCACATAATATTCGTTCCAATCAGCATCCTCGAATGGTCCTGTATAGCATACATAGAGTCATTAAATTGGACAGTGCATTGCAAATGATCAATCAATTGAGTTACCGAAATTAAATTACAACTTAATTTGGGAACCAAAAGAATGTTTTTTAGAGTTATTTTTTATGACAATCAGACCGAGCCCTCCTTTGTTGCCATCACCGATTTTTCGTTTAGAAGGCGAACGAGACAGTTATGTACTTCATGAGTATGAAAGAGCCACGAAGCATGACAAGTTACATGTCTAGATTCCCCGGTATCAACAATCCACCATTCAAGCGGTTATCAGGAATTTTGATGTTACCAATAAATCCCGCAAGAGCTTTCCATTGATCGGCCGAGAATGCTTGAGAGGAGCCTCCCGTAAAGCTTGCCCCACGACCCACTCTGGCCACAGTGGAATTGGCTTGTGTAGATCCTCGTCCGTGGCCACTTTTTTGAGGTGACTTTCCTGCAACCCCTGTGTTTGCTTTTGATTTATTCGGCCACCACTCTAGGTAACCAATTATCTCTGAATATGATTTTTCAAGGTGGCCTGTTTTCTTGCAGTACGTGCAATACAAGTGAGATTTATGCTCCTTCAAATATCTTTCATCTGAGTCAGTTGCCTTTCCCCTCGCTGCATTAGTGCGGAGTGGAAAACACATCACATCCGGTGGCTGCACTTCTGGGTCTGACTTAGCGTGACGAACACGATCCTCTTGCACAACCAATTGAAATGCACGATCAAGGGTTGGCAAGGGATCTTGAGATAATATATATGTACAAAGATGAGCATAATATTCCGAACATAGACCCATCAAAAACTGATAAAGCCGAGAAGCCTCCCTGCGTTTTTCATGTTGCTGACCCGCTGTACAAGCCGAGCAACAAGAATAAGTAATCAAGGGTTCATGATGATTGAGTTCTTCCCACAAAGTGGCCAGTTTCCCAAATTAGGTTGCCACTGATATGGTCTTCATTTGCTCACACTTGGCAATTGAAGATTTTATTTGTTGAATGCGAGGACCATTAACCAACGCAAACTGAATCTTAAAAATATTAAAAAGTGATTTTATTTAGAAAAATCTATATGTTGTTACCATGGTTCGACGTAGTTTTGTACGGAAGTCATAAGCGAAGGATAACAGGTTTTAAGCTCTCATATCTCCAAATGAGTAGAAGTTGAACAAAAGGAAATAATATAAAGAATTGAGAAGGAGAAGTGATACAAATATATAATGTAAATCTTTTTTTTTTCTTTCATTAAATTTTTGTTTGTATGTGTGGGTGTGCATTACTTGTTTATGTATTATATATATATATATATTACATGTGTGTATTTACATTAAATGCATATATTTTGCATGAAATACATGTCAAATTACTTGTTTACATTTATAAAATGTTTGTATATAGATGACAAACATTGATCAGAGTTAGATTCGAAATCAAGTGCAAAGAGATATAATTTCGTTAACTCCCGAATATAGAACTGGTGTAAAATTTGTTTTTAATTTTGCAAGAGAAAATGGAATGAAATAAGATGGTATAATGAAATGTCCTTGTAAATATTGTAAGAATTTGTATGGGTTAGATATTGAGGATTTTAGTTTTTATTTGCTCGCTAACGGGATGCTTAAGGGTTATATCATATGGACGTCACATCAAAAAAGTGGGAAGGAAATGTAGTCGAACATCACATCATCGTTATTGTATTTGGGAACCTTTGAGGGTAGAACAACTGGTAGATTTGAATGTGATGCTGAACGATTTTACCGATGAAAATCCTGAATTTTATGATACCGTGGATCGGGGAACTAGTAATGTAGAAGAAGCTCCAAATGATATTGCCAAAAAATTGTATAAAGTGATTGTTGAAAATGGAGCACTTATTTATACTGGTAATACAAAGTATACAAGATTAAGCTTTATTATGATATTTTTCAAATTAAAAAGTAACTCACATGGTAGTAATATAGCTTTTAATAGTTTGCTTAACCATTTCACGAATGTGTTACCAAAAAACACATGTTTCCTCAAACTTATTATGTAATGAGAAAGATTATAAAGGGTTTAACAGTTGAATACTAAAAATTATATTTATGTGAGTACGATTGTATATTATTTTATGGATATGACAAGGATAAATTTGTGTATGACATATGTAGTCAAGATCATAATCGAGATGTTTTGAGGAAAGATGGTAAGAAAATTCTAAAAAAATTCTTAAGACATTTTTCTTTGATTCCTCGACTACAATGTTTGTATATGTCATCAAATACATCTGATCATAGGAGACGGTATAAGAATCGTGATATTAAAGATGAAGAAATTAGTCATCGCTTGGATGGAGATGAGTGAAAACATTTTGACACGTATCGAAGAAGCTTGATAGCAGCATCTATATGAGCTGTTGTTGGGTGTTGCATAAATTGAGTGAGGATATGGACATAAAAATAGATGTCAGGATGGGTTATTGTCAGATAAATGAGTTTTCCCATAAGACGTTGATATGGATGTGGGTCACTGAGGAAGGTTCTTGTTTCAACGTTGAGACGAAGGTGAATATCCATTGGAAGTTTCAATGGTGTGGCAGAGATAACATCAAATTCTTCAAGCAAATCCAACGCATATTTCTTCTGAGAGACAAAAAAATCCAGTTGTAGATCTGCTAATTTCAAGACCCAAAAAGTAGTTCACATCCCCCAAATCCTTCATCTTGAATGTTCCAGACATCATTTGTTATAGATGATTGATTTCTGCAAGATTGTTTCCTGCCAAGAACAAATCATCTACGTATACTAACACAAGAATGATAGAAGAGGACGTAGTGAGAGTGAACAAGCTGTAGTCGGAGAAAGATTGGACAAAGTACAGATCTTTGAGAGTGTTAGATAGTTTTTCAGACCAGTTTCGTGGAGCTTGACGCAATTACACAGTGACTTCTTCAGTTTGCACACGAAATTCAGCTTTAGAGAAGAACACTCCATCTGGTGCAGTACAATATGACTGTCAATGCCACTATAACCCTGAGGCAATCTCATATCGACTGTTTTATATAGATTTCCGTGCAAAAAAGCATTTGTAACATCCATTTGCATAACGTGCCACTGCTGAAGAGCTGCTACAGCCAACAAGACTCTTACTGTTGTCATCTTGGTAAAAGGGGTGAATGTGTGTTCATAGTCCACTCCATAAATCTGTCTGTTCCCTAATATCAACAATCGAGATTTGTAACGTTCAATTGTTCCCTATGGTGTAAACTAAGTTTTATAGAGCCATTTGCAACCAGTAGCCTTTGCACCAGGTGGCAAGGTTATGATTTCCCATGTATCATTGGCTTCAAGTGCTGAAAGCTATAGATTCATGACATTTACCCAATTGACATCTTGAACAGCCTGTTTAAATGAAGTACGGTCTTTGTGTGTTGTTATAGAGGTTAGAAAACAGTCAAAGGTCGGGGTTATTTATTGTTCAGTTACTGTTACCAGATTGGCACTAGGTTTAGGAAAGGGCCATGTGATATAAGATTTCATCCGAGCTGGGGTTTCATGTTGTCGAGATGACCTTCTTCGAGGGGACTTTTAAATTTGTATAACTGTAGAAGGCTGTGAGTGGGGTACATTAGATGTAGCTTCGATAGGAGAAGGTGACACACTGGGCATAGGGCTTAAGGTTTCATGTGCAGAGAGTTGGTTGTCACTTGATGTCTGAGCATCACTCATAAGTTCAACAAAAAAATCATCATCAATATGCATATGCACTGTAGCTGTAGGCATCACAGTTGGTAAAGGTGACATATAGGGCTTAGGTATAGTCACATTTAAAGAAAAAATAGTTTCATTGAACGTCACATCTCTAGATACAAATGTTTGTATAGTGCTTAAATCTAACAGTCTATAGCCCTTTTGAGTAGGTGGATAGCAAATGCTAAGCACACAAGGGACACCTCTTGAAGCAAATTTATCTGAACTATAAGTAGGGTTAATAGCAAATGCTAAGCATCCAAAGCACTTCATTATAGAATAGTCAACAGATTCATTATTTAGCAATTCATAAGGAATCTTATTACTGAGAGTAGTTGAGGGTAACCTGTTAATTATGTAGGCAGCTGTGAGCATAGCCTCTCCCCAGAAAGAGATTTTGAGTCCAGATTGAAGCATAATAGCTCTTGTAACCTCAAGCACGTGTCTATGCTTTCGCTATACTCGAGCATTTTGTTGCGACCTGTAGGCACAGAAAGTCTGGTGCACAATTCCTTGCATCTGGAAAAATCTGCGGCATTTCGTATCGTCGAATTCCTTTGCGTTGTCTGACCGGATCACTTTAATAGATGAAGCAAACTGCCTTTGGACGAAATGATAAAAAGTTTCCATTGTCTTGAGGTAGTCAGATTTGTGTTGAAGTAAATACAACCAGGTCACTCTAGAATAATCATCAAGTATTGTCAGAAAATATGTAAACTTCTATCTTGTGCATACTTTGTACGGTCCCCAAATGTTTGTGTGCACAAGATCTAAGGGCTTGGTAGCATGTGACTCAATCAAGGAGAATGGAACCTTGTAAATTTTGCCATTGGGCATGTCAAGCACACCTTGCTACACCATGTATGCATTGTTTAATGCATTCTATAAACTTTAATTTAGACACAGTGGCATGCCCCAATCTGTTATGCCAAAGAGTGTATTCATCTGCAAGAGTAGCTTTCGATGCAACAAAGGAAAGTTGACTGGTGTTCTCAGACACTGCATTAGATGGAGACAGATGATACAACCCATTTTAGAAAATTCCTTTGCTTTTAACAATATGAGTTTCAGCATCAACAATAGTACACTCAGTTGGAGAGAAGATAGCATAACAATCATTGTCCTGAGATAGTTTGTTAATTGACAACAAATTACGAGTAAAAACAGGGACATACGGGATATTCAAGAGTTTAAGACCACTTGCTAATTTCACATCTCCAAGATGAGTCACCATGGTTGTTGCTCTAGTTGGTAGATTCACTGTTACATGAGGTTTGGCATTCTTAACATTATGCAAGAGACCATAGTCTGCAGTCATATGATCTGTTATGCCCGTAGCCATAATCTACCTTCCAGTTTCAATACCAACATTGTTACATGTGATCATTCCCGAGATTGGACTTTCTAAAGCATCTTCATTATAATCATGTGACAATGACTGAGATGGGATGAGCTGAAGAAGTTGTTGCAGTTGTTGAGGGGAGAACACAATTGGTTGTTGAGTTATGTCAGATGGTGTAGAACCCATGGCCACATTTGCAGCAGGAGGACCTTTAGGAGAAGCACCAACTCGAGAGCTATTCCACCGTGCATTAGGTACAGACACTCTTGAATTGGATGGAGAAGGTTTGTGTTTATAGTTCCATCTGGGTGAGCCTACAATGTTCCAGCATTTGTCCCTAGTGTGCCCCTTTCTACCACAGACTGAGCATGACAATGACCTCTCTGCACTCACAGAGGTTTTGCTGAGCATAGCAGACACATCTGTATCATACGAATAGGCACCTTTTAAAACCTCTTTTTGTGACTCCTCTTGTTGAATGACAGCACAAGCCATTTCAACACTTGGTAAAGGAGTAATCATTAACATCTGGCTGCGTTGAGGAGTGTAAATATCATCCAATCTATTAAGAAACTGAAATAATTTTGCCTCTTCTTTTTGAGTGTGAATAAAAGTCAGCAATTGAGAGACATCTTCACCTACAGTTATCACAGCAAGCAATTGGTTCATAGACTCCAATTCTTCCGATACACTACTTAGAGATGTAAAATAATCTACCATAGTAGATTATTTGAGTAGATATAAAGTATGAGTTAGCTTATATTTGAGTAGATGTAAAATATGAGTTAGCTTATGGTAGATTATTTGAGTAGATGTAAAATAATCTACCATAGTAGATGTAAAATACGAGTTAGCTTATATTTGAGAGACATCTTCACCTACAATACTCACAGCAGGCAATTGGTTCATGGACTCCAATTCTTCCCATACACTACTTAGAGATGTAAAATAATCTACCATAGTAGACCATTTTGTTTCATATCATACCCCTATTTACTTAGCTTATATTTCCTGGAACCATGAGTTAACTAAAAACGCTTTTCTAATTGTTTCCAGACTTCGGAAGCAGAAGTAATAAAAAGCACAGACTTTTTAATAGTGACAGAAACATTATTGTGAATCCAGCAAGTTACCATACTATTACACATATCCCATTGAACTAGCCTCTGTCTGATCTGTAGCACTTCGAATCTCCGTTCCGTGTACAAAACCCAGCTTTCGTTTGGATGATAGTCTAATCTCCAAAGACCGCTTCCAAGATCGATATTCATCAGATCCTCGAAGTTTTGTGACTCTAATCGACAACTGGTTATCAGAGGGATGCAGAAACAGTAGGTTTTGCATATCTGAAAATGAAAACTTACTCCCACTCGCCATTGCAGACACACCACACAAACATAGATGTTTTTAAACAACTAACAATACAGGAACACAAACAAAACAAAGACACCACAAATATACAGAAAAAATCACAAAGAAAATAGCTCGATGCAAATCACTCTTCACACACCAATCTTCACCTGCTGCTCTGATACCATAATCCTTTTATAAACACAAATAGCAAAATGAAGAAATGAGAGCACAAGAAATGCACAGCATAAAAGGAGTCTCAATTAGATCTGAAAAACTCAATTGAACAACATTATATCCTTCCAGCATTATACCACCACTACAGGACAATATTGTTAGCCTCCAAGACTAAATATAGATAAAGACATAAATGAACTTAAAGCTTATTACAATTAAAATGTTCAGCAAGAAAGAGTAAGAAATAAAACAAAATGTGGCTACTGTGGACCTAGATAATTGGCCACAGGAGACCATCAATATTAGTTACAAAAAGATTTATTCAAGACTACTCCTAAAAACACTCAATGCCACAATCCACATAGATATGCCATAGCTACATGACTAAAACATACAAATAGAAAAACAAATAACTCCCAAGTTTAGAAAAACAAATACCACTTCTTTTCCAGTCGATTTGGGTCATTTATGATCGTAAACATTTCCAAATGATCATTTTCTAACCAAATGCAGAGATTTATAATAGTAGACATTTCCATATGACATTTTCCCCTTTGAATCTGAGGCGGACTACCACACTGTTCCTGGGCCATAAGATTGGGACCTACAAGAAATATTACCGATTGAACTTGGTCGATTTTGGTAATATTTCTAACTGATTATATGGTTTGTTGTTGGTTTGGTTCAGTTTGAGAAGAAAAGAAAAATAGACAACTAAGGGTCGGTACTTGGTTGATTATGTACTTAAATATGACCATCCACATTGGTTGGTTATATTGGGTTGGAAATGTGAAGCCAAACCAACAATGCACAACGGTAGTATTTGTGGTGGTGACTTATGGCCTTTCCTTTCTTGTAGTGGGAATATTGAAGTGGTTCATCCTATGTTCTATGACAAGCTAAACAGACTATTAATAACCAATCTATCTACGAGTAGAGATGGGAGTTAGAAACCAAATTAACCAACTAAGAGTAATAGTATCATTACGCCAATTTTTTTTTTATAAAGAGTTATATAATAAGATCTAAATTTTGTTTTGGAAATCATGTACATGAGGCTGAGGATGACCCATGAGATAATAACATTTTCTCATATAAATACAAGAGTGTAAGTTTGTAATTTTAAGATAACTTACTAGTATTTACTGAAATGACATTAAATTTGTATGGTAAAAGTTTATAACCTCAGTGAGTTACTTGAGGTCATCCTTGGACCATTTTTCTCAAAAATATTTATTAGCGGTTGCAAAAATTAAAACAATATAAATCTAATTAAACTATGAGTATTTTAATAATAAGATTTTTTAATCAGAATTTAATTTCTACTCAAATTTATTCACAAATAGTAAAATACCTAAATTAATTAAAAATATCGCTATAAAGTAAAAAATTACGAAAATAATTATAACTATATTTTTTTGTAACTGAAAAAATCTTTTAATAAAAGTGATTAAATATTGTGTCCAAATATGAAATACCACTAAAATATTGTGCCTAATATATGTTTTTAATTAAAACTGTCTTCATAATAAATGTATTTTTTGAAAAAAGTTATGCGTTATAAAATATCCCTTCTTAGTCTTAGACTTTATAGATCTGGTTCATAAGATTGAAAAAAATTCATAATATAGGTTCTAAATAAAACTTTCAAAAAAATAAATGTATTTTTTGAAAAAAGTGTCCGTTATAATAACAAGCACTCTCTTAGTCTTAGACATTTAGATCTGGTGCAAAAAAATTAACAAACTATTAGCCAATCAGTCAGTCAAGAACAGGTACTTCTATCCTATGTAGCCAAGTTTATGTTTATAAAGAGTTATATAATAAGGTCTTGATTTTGTTTGTTTCAAAAGGGATATAACAACCATTGTAATTGTAGGTTGAAAGAAACAAAATTCATACAGAAATGGGACGATCAAACAGTGGAGTCTCACGCTATTCTCTTACAAACAGTCTTTATCTTGAAGGTGAAAAAGTCCTGGCCTTTTATGGTGGCAAGTGGTATCCGGCCAAGGTATCGCACTTGCAATTTTATCTTTTAAGTTTTTCTTTATCATTGGAGTGATTCCTATCTGTTTTAATTAATGTGTGTGATTGAATTTGGGTGATTTACATTGATTGCTCATGATATAATTATATGGGAAGGGAAAATAATTGATGCATTGTTATTTCACAATTCTCTTATTGTATCGTCACATTATTTGAAGAAGTTAATACATACTTTGAAGTTCTCTTATTGTCCTCAAGAGGATTCAGATTATTTGAAGAAGTTAATACATACTTTGAAGTTGTCAAAGTGCTTTTTTCGCAAACATCATATCAAACATCACAATTTGAGGATTAAATCCCAAAGATGTTGATTTTTGCTGTGCACTTATACTATAGTGACTATGTCCAAATACATGAAATGTGCACTAAGGTATTTAGTTTTAGCTCCTCATGAAAGTCATTGTTGCATATTTATTTTTTCTTTTATCATTAATATAGCGTGATTCCGTAAGTTATTTACCACCTTGCTGCATATATTTGAGCAATTGGTCAGTCATCTTTTGTGCTTTTATTGCCTTTGCATCTTTAACATTCTTTTGGTTTGCTTTTGCAATAAAAAAGGTATAAATTCTATTTTCTTTATAGGTGCGCAAGGTTGAATACGAGAAACAAATAGAGGCATGGACATATTGGGTTCATTATATTGTGAGTATTGCTTTATTAAAACCTTGTATTTTTTCATGAGCAATGAATATTATTAGTATTAATCATTTTTTAATAACCTATTGTCACTTTATATGTGCAGGGTTGGAATAAAAGGTTAGTAAGAGGAAGCACCTTACATTGAGAATAAAATACTTTTTTCTAATAAATTTTTTGTTCTATAATTTCTTTCCTTAATACGTTTGTGTTCTTGTAATTAGATCAATTATAGTAGTCTTTATATTATGTTAAATCCATTATTATCTTATTTATTATTGTTATAATAGCTAATTTGAATATTATTGAGTGGGTTACATGCTCATGAAAAGTTCTTTAGTTCAATGTTTGTTCAACTATTTTATGTTCATATTTTTTCTAATAGCTTGCTTTTTAAGCATGTTAGCCTCCTCCTAGAACATTGTTAAAAACTTTCAAACTCACAGGTACGATGAATGGATATTAGATGCTCAACTCCTCAAGAAATTTAGTGAAGAATGTTCTCAAAAGCACTTGGGGAAGCGTGGTAGATCAGCTATGGTATATTTATATGCACAAATATTTTGTATTTGTTTCAACCTCGCCTTCTTTTAATTAATATTAATACCTATGTTATGGTCACATGCAACAAGAGGTGGTTCCAAGATACACCTTGAGGTGGTATGCAAATAATAATTGTCATATTCTTAGTAAGATAAAAGTGAAGGTTCTTGAGTTATAATCCAATTTTTGAGAAAGACCGAAATGAACTCCAAGAATGCAAAGTATTTTTGCCATTCGAGGTTCAAACAATGATAAAAGACTAACACTTTGATTACAAGAGGTTGATGGTTTCAAGTTAATTATGCTCTCAATTGTTATTTAAAAATGACAAGTGCATATTTTCATGATGTTGTTAATGCTGTGATAATATCTAGTGATATTTTTATTGTTAGATCACCAATGTCACTCAATTTTTGTGCTATCCATTATATCTTGTGCCTTATTTTATATTAATAATAATTATTATCTTTTAGATCTTGGATAGACTCATATTTTAATTGTTTCTTACATTTTATTTTTCAGTCAGTTAAATGCTATTTCAATTTTTGTTATTTATCAGGAGGATCCTTTAATAATGGAGGAAAATAAGTTGAGTATTGAAATACCACAGGCACTCAAGACTCAACTTTTGAATGATAGAGAATATGTAACAAATTCATCAAAGGTACTCGAATTTCTGTTTTACTAAATTAAACTCTTCACCTCGTTTTATATAATCTTCACTGTACAAGTTTCTAACCAGGTACACATCATATATTTAGCTCTAAGTCCATCCTATAATCTTAAATGAAACTATCTTATATTTTCAGTTAGTTGATATATTTTTTAAGCAAAGGTGTGGAGCAGGGGGAGTTTAGAATCAAACTCATCATCTACATTTCTTGTAAACCTCTTCTGGCACTAACTCGATTGGGAATTCTTTGATCCTAATATAATGTTAATTTAACTTTTTCGAAATTTTTCAGTGATATGAATTAGCTCCCTTGAACTGCCCTTGATATTATACCTTCATAGTTAGTGTACCGTATGTGATCTATGTATCCTTCATACTTATATCCTTGCCTGGTGACTTACAGCTTGTTGGGCTCCCGCGTTCTCCCAGCGTCGATGGCATTTTGAAGATGTTCAATGAGTTCAGGGTGAATGAAGATGAGGAGTAAGTTTCTTATTTATAATTGATGTTAGTATTGAATTATTTGAGAATATGTGTGCTTAGGCTTAAATCCTACAATGTATTCTACAACAGTTTGTTCTTTATATGTAGGTCAACATCAAAAAGAAATAACTGACTTTTACTTTCAGTGATATAATAAAAAAATATTTGATGTCACTAACTTTTGTTGTTTTATTTTGTAATATTTCTTTATATATAGTTCCACGGCCTAGGTGTTTCTGTTGATCTAGAAGTCATCTAACTTCTGACATGCTTTGCTTTGGGGTTAAAGGTTAAGAGAGACAATTCCAGAAATCTTAAAAGGTTTGTGCAATTACTTCAACAAAGCGTTGTCCACAAAGCTTCTCTACAAAACTGAGCTCCAGCAATATGACGAAGTGCGTGCAAAGAATATCCAGCCTTCAACCATATATGGAGCTGAACATTTTTTGCGTCTTTTTGGTAAGCTAGACAATTCTTAGAGAGCTATTTAGATTATTTTAAATGAAGTTTCATGGTATTTTCTTTTCTATACATGCTATTTTTTTTTAATTTAATATGGTGGCTAGGTACTATAATTGCTTGCAGAGACTTTGAAAGCATCAGTTTAAATAGTATGAAACTATTTCATTTCAAGACCTATCATGCTACTAGACTTTTTGGCTATATATAAATGACAAGAGTTTCAGACATAGACAAGTTTGCCTGTACCTCAAATCAAGGCTTTTATGATGGGGAATTCTTTAATGTTAATTGATCATCTATTTCAATTACAGTTAAGTTGCCAAGGTTCTTGCGTGCTGCTAACATTGACGAGGAATCACTGCTGAAACTTCAACAAGAGATAATTGAATTGCTGAAGTATGTCTCTTTCTTTTGATTAACTGCATTGCAGAAGATTTCAGTTTTTACTAATTCTACCAACAAAGGCTGCCGTCCTACAGTTTTATATTAACTTTCTTCAGTCTATGGTCCTATAATTTCTTTTTATTCCAAAATAATGAGAGCATGTTGGCTTTGTTCCTCAATTTGCTTTGCTGAGCCAATACTAATAAACAACACTAACCATATTGTGTGCAGGTTTTTGGAGGCCAATCAGAGTACATTTTTCCTTTCTAGCTACTCACAAGAACCATGAAAATTTGGATATATACCTAGATGAAATAAGAAATATTGAACTAAGATGCTTTTATTTTACTTACCAAATATTGAACTAAGATGCAGTTACCATATGCTGAACACTTTTATTTTAATTACCAAATATTGAACTAAGATGCTTGCTGTTTTTTAGCTATATAGCTGGCAGGAGCATGTGTTGTTTGTCATTGGCTTGTTATGTGTTAGTAGTTTATTTAATCAGCAATTTGGTGTTACTAGTTTATTTAAGCACCAATAGCATGATGTAATTGGCAGTTATTTATTAGTGTGTATTTTTAAGATGATAATAATATTTAGTGGTTGTTAAGGAAAAAAATAATCATATAAGCTAAGGCTGATAGTATATATTTGTTCTTAGGAAAAAAATACACCATTGAACATATACCTTAACCATCTTTTACTTAATATGATAATAATATTTCGTGATTGTTAGCAAAAAAAAAAAATTAATCATATCCTAAGGCCAAGGTAGAAGTTCTTTTGTTAAAAAAAGGTAATTAAAAATAAGCATAAAAATTTGTCTAAAATACCTACATTTTAAACTTATTTAAAAAGTATATTAGTTAAAAATTTATTTTCAAAATAATATTTTTGGAAAAAAAAGAGAATAAATCCGACCACATAAAAGCACCGCACGAAAATTCGGCAAATTAAACCGACTGACCGCGTAATCGTCGGTTATTACTGTATGAATCGACAAAATCATACCGTTTTTGATGACGTGGCAACATTAAAATCGAGCACAGAGATGTGGTCGATTATATTGCTGAAATGGCACGAATCACACTGACCCTCGATCATGGTTGATTATGAGTTTACCAGAAAAATATTAAAAAGTGATTTTATTTAGAAAAATTTGTACATTTTTACCATGGAACAACATAGTTTTGTACGAAAGTCATAACTCAAGGATAGCCGGTTTTAAGCTCTCATATCTCCAAATGAGTAGAAATTGAAAAAAAGAAAAGAATAGAAAGAATTGAGAACGAGAAGTGATACAAACATATAATGTAAATCTTTTCTTTTTTTTATTTTTATTAAATTTGTGTTTGTATGTGTGGGTGTGTATTACTTGTTTATGTGTTATATGTATTAAATATGTGTGTATTTACATTAAATGCATATTTTTTCATGAAATACTTGTCAAATTACTTGTTTATATTTATAAAATGTTTGTATGTAGATGACAAACATTGATCGAAGTTGGATTGGAAATCACGTCGTTAACTCCCATATAGAGAAGTGGTGTAGATTTTTTTTTTAAATTTGCAAGAAAAAATGGAAAGAAATAAGATGGTAGAATGAAATGTCCTTGTAAATATTGTAAGAATTTGTATTGGTTAGATATTGAGGATTTTAGATTTTATTTGCTCGCTAAAGGGACACTTGAGGGTTACATCATATGGATGTCGATCATCGAAAAAGTGGGAAGGAAACGTTGTCGAACATCACATCATCATTATTGTATTTCGGAACCTCTTAGGGTAGAACAACTAGTAGATTTGAATGCGATGTTGAACGATTTTTCCAGAAGAAATCGTGAATTTTATGATACCGTGGATCGGGGAACTAGTAATGTAGAAGAAGATGGAAATGATATTGCCAAAAATTTGTATAAAATGATTGTTGAAAATGGAGAACCTATTTATCCCGGTAATACAAAGTATACAAGAATAAGCTTTACTATGAATTTTCCAAATTCAAAAATAACTCACAGTATAGTAATATAGCTTTTGATAGTTCGCTTAACCTTTTCACGGATGTGTTACCAAAAAAACACACGTTTCCTCAAACTTATTTTATAATGAAAAAGATTATAAAGGGTTTGAGGGTTGAATATTGAAAATTATATTTATGTCAGCACGATTGTATGTTATTTTATGGAGATGTGAAGGATAAATTTGTGTGTGATATATGTGGTCAAGATCGTAATCGAGATGTTTCGAGAAAAGATGGTAAGAAAATACTAAAAATTCTTAAGACATTTTCCTTTTGTTTCCTCGACTACAACGTATGTATATGTCATCGGATACATCCGATCATAGGAGAAGGTATAAGAATCGTGATATAAAAGATAAAGAAATCAGTCATCCTGCAGATGGAGAAGAGTGGAATCATTTTGACCGTTGATATCCATCATTTGCTCAAGAGATTCGCAATATAAGGTTTGGCCTTGCGACCGATGGTTTCAATCCTTTTGGCCCTACCGGAAAAAAACATAAAAAGTGTGTGGCCCTTGACTGTAGTTGCTTATAATCTTCCACCATCGACGTGTATGAAAAGGCCTTATATATTTATGACCGATATATTGCTGATTCCGAATAGCATTGGTAAAGATATTAATATTTGTCTAAGGCCTCTCATTGCCTCATTTATGGATCGATGAAAATGACAAGTCGCCTAGCGCACCTTATTCTTTCACTAGAAAATAACTTAAACTTTTGTGTCAATGGATAAGTTCTTTGAAACTTCTAGATAGCTAGTCTTCAAATATATCTCGTTGTTACAATAATGAGAAGTGTATATTTTATGAATTTAAATCACGTGATTGTTATATTTTTGTAAAAAACTTATTATCTCTTGCAATTCGTGAACTTCTATCGACACCTATTGTGGATGCCATCACGGTAATTTCAAAAACAAAAATCAATATTTGCGGTCATAGGTGGTTACAAAAAATGATTTGAAAATAATGGAAAAAATCGGTTCTTAAAGCATTGTGCTTGTTAGAAACAAATTTTCCTAAAAGTTGGTTTGATTTGATGGAACACTTGATTATACATTTAGTGGAAGAAATTAGACTTGATGGACCTGCTTATTGGTATTGGATATATCTGATTGAGCGTTTTTTCGGGAAACTTAAACAAAAAGTCAGTAATAAAGCAAGAGTTGAGGGTTCAATTATCGAACATTATATGGAAGAGGATATTCTTGATATTTGTTCTCTTTTTCTTTACCTCTGATTCGGAGATTACTTTGCATCGTAATGACGTTTTGTTTGACGTACAAAATTCCGATAAATTAAAAGTTTTCAAAGAATACGTTCTTCTAAAATCTCCTGAAGTTCAACCTTACCTAAAGTACGAAGATCTTACCATAAGAATTTAAAAGGACTATGAATGAGCTTAAAAAAAGAACCAAGAAAATGGAAAGGGAGACCGGGGTGTCCAGGTTGTTGTTAAAGCCATCATATTGGTCCCTTTTATTTTGGAAAGATATGTTGAACAATTGGGAAACCAATAAGGGACATTCACATTTGTCATCCTCGGAGCCGCTAATCGTCAACTCTTAAAAAGGTTGCATAGTGCCGATGCCCGGTCATTCAATACCATATGGGAGTTATCTTATTTAAACATCTACGCACACACTCAAGTTTTTATTACCAAACTATATATGCTAATATAATTAATTTATTGATATTAAGGAAATTATAAAGCAAAACAAGAAGAAATCAACCAGACTTGAGGTGTGGGATAAATGTCATAAGAGAGTCGGCTCTGATCCATAAAATCTCATCTACACTACTCTGCATGCCATGCACATTGCGGTAGTTATTCAAATAGTTTTAGTGTACATGCTTGCTTGTTTATATTATAAGTACTACAATTTTCTTTTGTTATAATTTCACTTGAAAACTGTGCAGGAATGCTATGTCTCTATACTTGAGTGGATGCACTTGGATATTACTCAAACAAGTATGAGGGATGACCTATAGGATCAGTGGATGGAAGCAACGGGGTTCCTCGAAGGTGAAAATGCTCGAGCCACTGACCTCATTCCTACACAACTACACGCTATAGAGATTCCACCAGAGGCGAAGCCGACTCATTCTCATCCGCGCCAATCCACATCGATTCGCTCATGAGATATTCGATGAGGAAATACCCACATTTGCACGCACCGCCCTCTTCTAACCCAAGTCAGAGGCTGCAATGGAATAATCTCATTGGTAGTGAGGTTGTTCACATTGTCGGAACATTAATTGAAGATATTGTCGAAAAACCTAAAACGCAGGTTCAACAGGTATATTGTAAATTTAATTTTATTCCTGCTTTTAAATTGGTTTATACAGGTTTATATATTTATATAGGAACAACTTTATTTGGAGGTTTAAAATGATTATACCACCGAGGATGAGGCTTCGAACAATGAGGATGGTCGCGGTGGTAATTATAGTGGTGGTTGTGCTGATGTTGGTGATGGTGGCCAAAATAATGATGGTGGATCATCTTCTTCTGTTTCTTTGTCGGATTAATTATAAAGTTCTATGAACTTTAATTAATTTAAAAATCGGAACTTCTGTTGTAAGTTAAGACAATTTTGATGCACCAGTTTGTTGGATGTCCGGTTATATCATCCTTAAAATTGGTATTATCTCGGTTTGTAATGAAATTTAACTTTTTCTCGCTTAATATTTATCATGTATGTTTGTGAATATTTAATTTTATTGGTTGAATGTTTTGTAGGTTGTTTGTGTACTTGAATTGCATTGTTGGTTTTGAAATTGTATTATTGGTTTTGGAAATCCATTTTTGGTTTTGGAATGGCACTGCAGGAACTGCAGAAAACCATTATTTTTTTGTCTAAAAAACCCAAAAAAGCGACCGACCTAAGACATAACCGACCAAATTTTACCATAAATATACAGTAAAAACCGACTACCAGAATACATAAATGACTGTATTAAAGAGTAAAACCGACCGTATCCTTAAATGTTTGTCGGTTAAGGTTGGTCGGTTAAGGTTGGTCGGTTATTGACATGTATAGCCATATGTACAGAAAAGACCCCACTTTCTATATATTGAGGTGGGACATAACTGACTGAGGTTAAAAGGGTTCAACAGGACCAAATGTTATAACTGACTAGGCTTAAATCGACCATATAAATTTGACATTTTTAGCTTTTTAACCGACCAATTCTTGATAAAACCACAATATTGATGCAAAAGGTTTGATAGAAGGTTTTGAAAAACAACATAAGGGAAGGCTATAATATGGAATGTTTAGGTTTTTGAATTGTACTGAAAGTTTGCATTTTTGTAGTTTGTTAAATTATGATAGTGATGTAGTGGCTCATAATAGTCAAATTAAAAATTTGGTCACAAATATTAATGTTGATTATGTGAATATTAAGGGGGATATTGGTAGCTGATGAAAATAGGGTAGTCTAAAGCATACCTAAAGGTAGATCATGATAATAGGATAGTTTTGAATTGTATTTTCCTACCAGGTATTTGGCTTCAAGTGGCGAAACACATTAATTGTTTTGTGCTCTAAAACTGTCAATGTCATGCTTAAAAATTTGACATCTCCAAATTAGTTCAATAACAACGAAGCTAAGCTTTATATAAAAACTAAAAATTTTAAAATTTATGCATCTTGTGGTAATGCAAGCGCGTGTTGCAGATGTTAGAGAGGATTGTTAAACTGTTGCATTTATATAAAAATTCTCATTGAAAAAGATTAGTACATGAATTTCATTTTAACATAATAATGTTATTTATTTGACATTATATATGACTTTTATTTCGTCAGTGTTTTATATTCGAATGCTTTGTATTAGTTTGATAATGATAATCAAAGTTTTGATTATTTATCTATGATTGATTCGGCTTATTTTTGTTTTTGGCATGTATGTATGTATGTTTATATATATAGACATCATTTATATATTTTGTTTATTGACATCGTTCTTATTTTTTACATCGATTATTAACGGATATCTTAGTACGTGTCTAAGATATCGGATAGTAAGTAATGTCTTTGTATGTTTAATACATCAGTTATTTAGTTAGAAATGATGTATTATAGAGTCTTTCACATTAGTACAGAACCGATGTCAAAAACAGAGACTTTTAACTACCACTACGCCATAAACGACCTTATACAACATGATTAAGTGATGTTGCCGTAGAAAATTTTACCATATCATTATGATAATCTACCCTATTATAATATGTTTTTATTATATTAGCATAGGTTTGTTAAAGTGTTGCCAAGCCATAGTATAAACTAAAATATTCATTTTTTATTAAAAAACAATTAAAATTCTGCTGAGTAGTCACACGTGGGTCCCACATGGGGGTTCCCAGTTGCTGACATGACCCCGGTGGGTCCCATCTGTGGGCCACATACTCCCCACGTTGCTGACGTGGCAGCTTTGGTCCCCACATGGGTGACACCACACTGCTGACGTGGCTGGTGGGTCCCGCATGTGTGCCCTACATTGCTAACGTGACAGTATGGTCCCCATATATGGGCCCCACACTGCTGACGTGCCAGTTCTGGGCCCCACACTATTGACGTGCCAGTTGGGGTTCCCACATGGCTGAAGTGGTGATTGTGGTCCCCATCTGGTGGGGCTCCACTAATGACATGGTGAAGGGTACACTCTGCTAATGTGGCCACAGGTGGGACACATTTGTGGTGAGGTTGAAGTACTATTGAAGGTTAAATAAAAATTTTGCACAACCTGGTAATTGAACCCGTGACCTCCCACATAGCAATATGAGGTGCAATTCACTACACCACAGATGAAAATGTGTTTTATACCACATTGTTTGAATGTAATCTTATACAAACAATTGATTTTTACTTAAAAGAAAAGACTCCTTAATTGACTCCTTTAATTTTTTTAAATTAAATTTCGATGATTCATCCATACAGATGTTAGAAACTATCTACTTTAGGGGTGTACCATCATATTTAGGATTATACATATATATATATATATATTGTGAGATAATATAGCAGTCAAAGTAGTCAGAATAAACTAACCCCAAAACTGCGCTATTGTGCCGAATAAAGTATCGATTTTTTTAAAATAAACTTTCGACGATCCCTCCATACGGATGTTAGGAACTATCTATTTTAGGTGTGTACCATGAAATTTAGGATTTTATATATTTAGTTTGTGAGATATTATAGCAATCAAAGCACTCAAAATAAACTAACACCTAAACTGCGCTATTGTTGCAAATGAAGTATCGATTCTTTTAAAATAAAATTTCGATGATCCATCTGTACGGATGTTAGAAACAATATATTTTAGGGGTGTAACATAATTTTTAGGATTTTGTTAGGTCACACACACTGTAGAAGGGGGTTGAATACAGTGTTTACTACAATCAAATCGAATATAAGAACTCAAGTAATAGAAAATAGATTTTATTGAACACAATAAAGTCTATTACAATATGGAACTATCCTCTCTCAGTGATGAACTAATTATTACGAGAGCTGTTAGGGTTACAATGAATAATAACTTCGATAATGATAACACATATAGTGTAAACCCTATTCCTGTGTTTATATACTACACAATTACAAGATAATGTTCTAATTGATATGGAATATAAGTTTGCTTCCTAAAATATATCAACTAGTTATTTTTCTTCCAAGTATTCTATTTTTCATAGAATTCCTTCTTCATGCATATTTCTTTATGTCTTAGTCTCGATCTTCTTTCCTTTCAATCAACCGCCTGCCTTATCTGAAAGTCTCCTTAAGTCCTGATATTATCTCCTGATAAATATCTTCTGATAACTTAAGTTCTGATATCTTAAGTTTTTTCTTCATTATAAGTGTTGATTTCCAGTTAAGTACTGATTTGTCATGTTAAGTAAGATCTGAAAAATAAACACAAATCGTATTACATATGACATCACAAATATATCTAACGATCTCCCCCAACTTATAAATTAGCATAATATACAATTTTAACAAATATTTGATGATGTCAAGAATATTAAGTACAAATACATGAGAATTTGACTAGATAACTACAACTTACAGTCCTTTTAGCTTTACCATCTTAAGGTCTGATAACAGCTTCAGTCTGTACACACTTCAGAATTTAAGCAGTTGTAGATCTTTGACTTGGCTTCAATTTCTGATCTCTTTGATGTCAGGAGTTGTTCTGAGATAGTTCTTCAAAAGACATCTCTCACCATATTCAAGTTCATTAACCATCCTCCTTTTAGCATTTATCAATTCAGTTGTATCTTCACCAGTTTGAAAAATAGCTGCTCTGAGATCATTTATCTTAGCTTTTCATATCTCCTGATCTAGTCTAATCAGATATGCCTTGTCAGACTCTAAATTGAATTCCACAGCCTTATAACCCAGAAAAGTAGTTATAATCTTAGTAGAGTTAGGGTTCATTTTAACAATATCACCTTTGTGATCTCTATACTTGGGACAATATGTGCTATCAGACTTTACAGAATAAAGCTTCTTCTGTCTTTGAATTTGTGACTTTAAATAACCTGCAGCACTATCTGTTAATCTGTTTCTCACTTGAAGTAGGAATAGGACATGTTCCAGTTCCTCAAAATACTTCAGTGGTATAGCATTCTGCCTGATATGGTATACCCTTCCATCTATCATAAAATATAACAAGATATGTTTTTTCAAAAAGGTATGGTAAACCATTTGTACAGATTCAAGTCGATTCAATCTTTCAGGAGTTGCTCCAACACCTTGTTCACTTAAGGAAGTTGGATCATTGGTAGTGTTATGTACTATTCTTTCATCAAAACTACCCAATCCATATTTATCTCTTGCTTCCTTTCCTGTAACAACTCTTGCTTCAAAACCACTTGTTACAGTCTTCAAAGATTGAGTATGTTTAGCTTTGGTGAATCCTGGTTGGAGTATCTTTGAAGGTATAACATGAGCAATGTCAGAGGATTCCTTTTCCTTATCATCTGATATCAAGCCAACTTGAGCTATACAAGAGGTTGCTTGCTTCTATGTCATATCAGAACTTATTACATCTTGACTCTGAACAACATGAGCCATGTCAGAGGTTGTTTGAAAAATCTTCTTTTGCATCAGAGTAAGACTAGCATCTTCTTCATCAACAATTATTTCTTCATCCATGACTAGCATATAAACCTTTACAGGTTTATTAACTTTTTCTTTACCCTTGGACCTTGGATCAATTTCAACTTGTGATTTGGCTTTGGTTGCCTCGGAATTTGTTCTTTCTTTTATCACAATACCCTTAGGCTTTGGAAATTTCTTTTCAATAACAGAAGCTTTAGATTTTATCTTGACACCTTCTGCTTTGAGTCTAGCTTCTTCTTCCTTTAGACTCTCAAAGTCCATTCCTGTATTTTCTTTAAGAAATAACTGCTTTGAAATTTCTTCATCAAGTTCCAGATGTTCACCAGAACTTATCCTTTTACCAGAATCAGAACTTATTCTTCTCCTAGTATCAGAACTTATTCCCTGACTTGTAATTCTAGCTTTACTTGATAAAAATCCTTTGCTTTGACCTTGACCTCTACCCTTATCAGAGTTTCCCTGGTCATCATTTCCATCATCCTTTCCCTTCAGTGTCTGAATAGATTTGCATTTGGACTTAATCACTTTCTCCCCCTTTTTGGCATCAGCAGGTAAAAGAAGAGAGATAAGAAATTCCACTGAGGATTGGATCTCATTGAGTTGAGTTTGGTGAGAAGCTTGATTCTTTAAAATTTCATCAATCTGAGTTTGTTGCTTCTCCTGAATTTTCTCAATATAGGTAATTCTGTCAAAGGTTGGCTTGAAGAAGTTTGTTAGAGGAGAAACACCAGTACCATGGAGTGAAACTCCTAGAGGAAAGGAGTGGACTAAAGAATGGAACTCAGTTAGTTTTGTTCCTTCTGAAAAGATTCTTGCTGAGCATCTGGCAAAAGCTGATGAAATGCTAATAAATGATGATTTCAAGGCACAACTGAGAGTTACTGTATTGAGTACAAGGCACCTTCAAGGTCAACACTCAACAACTCATGCCAAGGTGAATAAAATTCAAGAAACCTTGATCCAGCAAGATATGAATATTTGTTAAAATCTTGGCTTCATAAATGTTACCATGCCTATATCCTTTCAGAACAACTTTAGCATATTGATTTGCTTACAACTTCACAGTGTTCTTCAAAGAAATCCACATGATAACCTCTGTCACAGATATGACTAACACTCAGCAGATTGTGTTTAAGTCCTGAGACCATAGCTACTTCTTTAATGATGATATTCCCAAGATTAATATTTCCATATCCCAATGTTTTTCCAATATTGCCATCTCCATAAGAAACACTTGGGCCAGCTTTCTCCACAAAGTCTGATAGCAGGGCCTCTATTTCCAGTTATATGTCCTGAACATCCACTGTCCAGAACTAAGATGTTTTTCCTGTTGCCCTGCAATCACAAAGACCACTAATGATTAGTTTTAAGGACCCAGACTTGCTTGGATCTTGTGGCCTTATTAAGTTGCTTAACATTTGCAGCGGATTTTGCATCAGAGTTTATGTTAACATTTTTCTTATCAGCATTTACACTATTAGACTTTGTATCAGAACTTACACTAGAAGGAACAATGCCAACTTTCTTTAAAGAAGGTTTTATTTGATATAATCATAGTACAAACTATGATATTCCTTACAAGTATAAATGGAATGCCATAAACTACCACTAATGAAAATAAGGATTATGTGGCTTATATCTAACAAACTGACTCTTAACTCCTGACTTTGAAGGTAAGGAGTTTATGTTCTTATTCTTCCTACAAAAAGAAGCCAGATGGTTAGAACTTCCACAGTTATGACATGTTTTTCTAGGAGCATTAGGAACAGGCTTATAATCATTGCTTTTATTCACACCTTCCTTTCCATTCCTATTTTTCCTAGGTGATTGAACCTTGTTTACATTCTTAACATCTTTCAGCTTATGCTTAAGCTGCTTCTTCGTCATTAAGTCTGCGTTTACTTCAGTTATCATTTCCAGTTTTAGTTTGTCAGAAGTTAATTCCTCTTTAACTTCTGATTTCTTAGTATCAGACTTTACAAGTACAAACTTAACAGGTTTTAGATTTGGCTTTTGTTTAACAACTTTAGGCTTAATTTCTATAGTTCCTTTATCATTCTTATCATCTCCATAACCTAAGCCCTCTTTCCAGTTCCCACTACTTAACAAATTCTGAGTTGTTCTGCCAGAGTTAGTCCAAGTCCTGATAATCGCTCTTTCCTTTTCTAGCTCAGTTTTTAGAGATTCATTCATTTTAAGTACTTCATCCCTAACATAGAAAACATCATCTCTATCTTTCTGAGTTTGATGAAATATGACTAACTCTTTTTCTAAATAATCATTCTTATTTTTACAAGCAAGATTTTCAGAAGTTAATCTTTCACATGTTAAAGTTTGATCTCTATAACTAATGAACATGGTTTTAAGATATCTTCTCGACTCATTAATATCATCAGTATGAAAGGCATAAGTAGTTTGAGGTACCTTTAACTCAGCAGCATCAGAACTACTATCAGCATTTGCCATCAAGGCATAGTTCTCCTCACTTTCAGAATCTGAAGTGTCTGTCCAGCTTTTCTTTTGTATGAGAAGATCTTTGCCTTTGTCACTCTTCACTTTCTTGCAATCAGGAGATATGTGGCCTTTCTCACCATAGTTGTAGCATTTGACATTTGTGTAATCTCCTCTGTTAGACTTTCCTCCTTTGCCTTCAGACTTTCTGAAATTCCTCTTATCAGAATTTGCACCTTTCCTGGAAAGCTTTTTTCCCTTCCTGAACTTCCTATATGTAATCCCTATGATTTATTTCACCAGAAGAGCGCACAGCTTCACAATCTCTTCATCAGCATCCATCTCAGGAAAGCTTTCAGTTTCTGAGTCATCATCACTATCAGAACTTGATGACTCAGTATCAGATTTTGTGATGAGCGCTTTTCCCTTGCCTTTCCTTGAGGTAGCTGCCTTGTGGGATTCTTCTTCAGCCTTAAGAGCAAATGTCCTTGACTTTCCTCCTTTCCTCTTGCTTCTTTGTTCCATCTCAAGTTCATGAGTCTTGAGCATCCCATAAATTTCATCAAGAGTTGTTTCTTCAAGATTATAGTTATCTCTTATAATTGTTGCCTTCAAATCCTAACTTTCAGGAAGACCTAACAGGAATTTAAGGTTTGAATCTTCAATATCATACTCCTTATCAACCAGTGACAAATCATTCAAGAGTTTGACAAATCTGTCATATAGATCAGTCAATGACTCGTTAGACTTTGAGTCAAAGGGTTCATACTCTTGAGTGAGTATTGCTTTCCTAGTCTTCTTAATCGAATCAGTTCCCTAGCACCTTGTCTCTAACGCATTCCATATCTCTTTTGCAGTCTTGCAGTTAATTACCCTGTTCGACATTACATTATCAATGCCACTATGCAGCAACTGTCGTACCTTAGCATTCTTAGCAATTGATGCGATATCTTCAGCAGTGTAATCACTCTTCTACTTTGGTACAGACTTTGCTGCTTCACATGTAACTGCAACTACAAGTTTGTTTGGCTTGTGAGGTCCTTCATGGATTCTGTCAAGATATTCCGGATTAGTAGCTTCCAAAAACATAGTCATCCTCACCTTCCATATGGGATATTCAGATGGTTTCAGTATGGGAACTCTAATGGTCTCATATCGAATGTGGATTTGAGTCTTTGGAGGTTCTTTAGTTTTGGTGGGTTTGGTTGGAGTTTCTGCTTCAAACATGATTATTTTTGGATCTTAATATGTTTGTGTGTTAACAGATTTGCTTTGATACCACTTGTTAGGTCACACACACTGTAGAAGGGCGTTGAATACAGTGTATAGCACAATCAAATCGAATTCAAATAACACAAGTAACATAAAACAGACTTTATTCAATGCAATAAACTCTGTTACAATATGGAACTGTCCTCTCTCAGTGATGAACAAATATCACGAGAGCTGCTAGGGTTACAATGAATAATATTCTCGATAATGATAACACTTATAGTGTAAACCCTATGTCTGTGTTTATATACTACACAGTTACAAGATAATTGCTAATTGATATGGAATTGAATTCTGCTTCCTAAAATATATCAATCAGTTATCTTTTTCTTCCAAGTATTCCATTCTTTATAGAATTCCTTCTTCATGCATATCTCTTCTTACGTTTGTCTCAATCTTCTTTCCTTTCAATCAATCGCCTTCCTTATCTGAAAGTTTCCTTTAAGTCCTGATATTATCTTCTAATAAATATCTCCTGATCCTTAAGTATTGATCACTTAAGTTCTGGCTTCAGTATAAGTGCTGATTTCAGTTAAGTACTGATTTGTCCTGCTTAAGTAAGATCTAAAAACTATACATAAATCATATTAGTCATGACATTATCAAATATATCTAACAAGAGGACCTCCACCAGCTGATCAAGATTCCACTGGGCATTCAGATACAGGTGGCCCATTCCAGTCCACATTGCACCCAGTTCCTTATTACCGGTATGAGGCTCTTTTATTGGAGTGTGATTCCATATTGGCCCAGATCCGAGAACTGCAGCATATCATCAGGACTACTGATGTTGATCATGGTGTGAGGGAGCTTCAGGAGGAGATTAATGTGAAATGCAGGATTCTTGAGGCTAGGCTACATGGAGCTACATTACCTGGCTGAGGCCCTGATGCACTTATGGGATGGGCTACTGAGGTGATGAAGGACTTTGAGAGCCTGGGAGGACCAGAGTTTCCTTGGAGTTGAGTCAGAGATCCAGAGATAGAGATGATGATCAGTGTTATTTTGATGATGTAGTATGTACAGTAGTGTGTAGTATGTATCTGTAGACTTTTGGGTTGTATTTATATACTAAAGCTGCTGACTAGTTAGTAGGTTGTTGTACCTTTTTTCTTTTACTTCCGAAGCATCTTTACGCTTGTACTACCCAAAACTTTTGATATATATATACCAGTACCTTTTCTTTTCCAGAAGTGTCATTTATTTTACTGCACCTGTTTTACTTTACCTTATTTATTGCACCAGTTATACCCTTGTGATACCATGTACCCTATTTTCCATAACTGTTTATATTCTGTAAAGAATATTGCAATTATTTAGTTCAACTGTTACAACCGTTTAAAATAGAGATATTTTTTGTTTTACAAACTTTTCTTTTATGAAAAGGATTTGATTTAAAAGCTAAATAAGTTGTTTGATTCTTTACAAAAAATGCCTCCCAGAAGAAATACTCGCACCAACACCCAGAATGCAGAAACCAACAACACACATAACAACCAAGATGATACAAATCAGAATGTGAACCCAGGACCTATAGACCCAGCAATAGCCCAGATTCTTCAAATCTTGGCCCAACAAACAGTTCACCTGGCACAACCACAACAAAGACAAACCAATCCCCAGGTAACTTTCAAAACTTTTCAGGCAGTAAACCCACCAGAATTTAAGGGTTCCTTAGAGCCGATTCAAGCAAATGTTTGGTTAAGGAGATAGAGAAGGCATTCATTTAGTGAAAGTGAAGGAGGAATAGAAGGTTGAGTTTGCAAGTTACTATTGAAGAATGAGGCCACATATTGGTGGGAGATGGTAAAGACGTTGGAAGGTACAGATGTTATTACTTGGGGAGGTTTAAGGAGTTGTTTTTAGAAAAGTATTTTCCTCAGTTTGTCCAAGATCAGATGAAGCTGAAGTTTTTAGAATTAAAGCAAGGGAATATGTCGGTGACGGATTATAAGAGTAAGTTTGAGGAATTGTCAAGGTATGTGCCGTCATATGTAGATACTGACACGAAGAAGGCTAAAAGATTCCAGCAAGCTTTGAAGCCATGGATCAGAGGGAAGGTAGCCATTTTTGAATTGGATACCTATGCAGGAGTTGTACAGAAGGCTATGATTACAGAGACAGAGAGTGAGATGTCACAAAAGGAGAAAGAAAGCAAGAAAAAGAAATTTGAAGGGAATGAAGGTTAGTCACAACCAGGAAAGTTTCCAAATTTTAAGAAGGGCAAGTTTCAGCTAGGGAGAAATTTTAATTTCAAGAGAAAAAATACAGGCGACGGAGGCCAGGGCAACCGTCCAGTTAATGCGAATCAGGCAAATCAGTTGAGGTTAACTTTTCTAGATTGTCAGGTATGTGGGAAGAAGCATGGAGGAGTTTGTAATAAGTTAAATGTGGTTTGTTTTAAGTGCAACCAGAAAGGGCATTATTCAAGGGAGTGCCGAAATCAGCCAGCAAAAGAACCAGCAAATAAGGATCAGCCTATTCAGAATCCAGCTGTTAAGGTTCCAGCCATTGGATTTACGTGCTTTAAATGTGGAAAGCCAGGACATATGGCTAGGGATTGCAAGACACCAGCCCCAGTCAGTAATGCATTGAGGATTATGGGATCTACCCCAGCAGTGAATGAGACTCCAAGGGCTAGAAATTTTGACATGTCTATGAAGGATGCTATCCAGGATACTGAGGTCGTGGCAGGTACGCTTAATGTGAATTCTTTATGTGCCAAGGTGTTAATAGATTCGGGAGCAACTCGATCATTTGTTTCACAAGATTTTGTTAGTAAGTTAAATTGTCCAGTTGAGTATTTAAATGAAATAATGACTGTGGAATTAGCAACCAAGAATGTGTATCTGTTAATCAAGTTTGTGGGAATTGTGAGATTGAGATTTCTGGTAGTAAGTTATGTGTAGATTTGATACCATTTAAGTTAGGAGAATTTGATGTTATTTTAGGAATGGATTAGTTATCTAAGCACGATACCCAGATAGATTGTCGAAATAAGAAGGTAATGGTGAAGATGCCAGACGAAAGGATAATAACCTTCAAAGGTCAGAAGCAGGTAAAGAAATTCTTAGCGATGATTTAAGCCAAAAAATTACTACGGCAAGGATGTGAGCATTTCGTGGCATATGTGAGTGATAGGAGACAGGAGCCAGTGAAACTTGAAGATATTTCAGTCGTCAATGAATTTCCAGACGTGTTTCCTGATGAGTTACTAGGACTTCCTCCAGAAAAAGAAATTAAATTTGCAATCGACTTAGTACCTGGAACAGAACCAGTATCCAAGGCCCCGTACATAATGGCGCCTGTTGAAATGAATGAGCTAGCGAAGCAATTGCAAGAGTTATTAGAGAAATGAGTAATCAGACCCAGTGTATCCCCGTGGGGTGCACCGGTATTATTTGTCAAGAAGAAAGATGTAAGCATGAGATTGTGCATCGACTATAGGGAGCTCAACAAGCTTACAATCAAGAAACAAGTACCCGTTACCCAGAATAGATGATCTGTTTGACCAGTTAAAAGGAGCCAAGTATTTCTCCAAGATTGACTTAAGATCGGGATATCATCAACTAAAGATCAAGCCAGAAGATATACCAAGACAGCTTTCTGAACAAGGTATGGACATTATGAATTTTTAGTAATATCTTTTGGATTGACCAATGCACCAGCAGCGTTCATGGACTTGATGAACAAAATATTCAAGGAGTATTTGGACAAGTTCGTTATTATGTCTATAGACGATATTTTGATTTATTCAAAGACGGAAGAGGATCATGCGGAACATTTGAGGACAGTTTTTGGAGATTTTAAGAAAAAAGAAGTTATATGATAAATTCTCGAAGTGTGAGTTTTGGCTACAGGAGATTCAGTTCTTAGGAAACATAGTCAGTAATGAAGGGATCAAAGTGGACCCAGCAAAGATTGAGGCCATTACAAACTGGGAAAGATCGAGAACACCCACCGAAGTAAGAAGTTTCTTGGGATTAACGGGATATTATCGTCGATTCGTTCGAAAATTTTCAAGGATTGCAACACCAATGACAAAGCTTACACGAAAGAATGAAAAGTTTATATGGAACGATAAATGTGAAGAAAGTTTCAGGAATTGAAGCAACGATTAATCACGACACCTGTTTTTTTTCACTTCCAGACGATCAAAGGAATTTTGTAATTTATAGTGATGCTTCTCATAAAGGATTAGGATGTGTTCTGATGCAGCACGATAAGGTGACTGCGTATGCATCAAGACAATTGAAACCACACGAACAGAAATATCCTACTCATGATTTGGAGACACTAGTACAGAAGACACTTTAGGAGGCACACCTATAGTGTTGGTTAAATAGAGAACCGACACTCGTTACTGCCTAATGTGTCGGTTTAAATAGAGAACCGGGGCATTTTTTCTATTTTTCAAAGCTAAAGGCGTCGGTCGTTTCAATTAACTGACGCTGTAGATTTAGAATAGCATCGGTCAAATTGAATGCCATCGCTAGTTTGGTCTTCTATGTCGGTTGGTCAAACGACCGACGCTGTTGGTGTTGCTATTGTGTCAGTTTTTTTAGCCGACGCTATTAAGATAATATACAGTGTCGGTTTTCTTTTTTACCAATGTAAGAAGAAATAATTTAAAAAAAGATTTAAAAACAAACGCGGGTTAACACACATATGCGGGTGACTAAAATGTTCATTTCACTCGTCTCTCCTACTATTCTACTCAACTGCAATTTCAATCTCAACTGCGATTTTATCTCAACTGCGATTTCATCTATTCTACTACGTGAATTGAAATTGCATGAATCTATTGTGACTCTGTGATGGCTTTGAGAAAGAGGGCCATCGATTTCTAGGGTTCAATTGTTGGCTCTGAGAAAGGGGAATCGATTGGGTTTATTCGATTGTGGGGTTTTGGCTGCTGCTGCTTGAACAATCAAAGAGGGTGCTGCTTCAAAGAGGGGAATCGAAGAGGGTGCTGCTTCAAAGAGGGGAATCGAAGAGGGTGCTGCTTCAAAGAGGTGAATCGATTGGGTTATTGCGAGGTTTGAGACTTCTTCCTTTTTTCCTTCTAATTGGGGTTTTGTGCTATAATGATTGGGTTATTGTTATCTGTTATCTATTTCTAATTGAGGTTTGAGACTTCTTCCTTTTGTTCTTATCTCTCTCTCTCTCCCTCTCTCTCCCCCCTCCCTCTCTCTCTCGCCCCCCTCTCTCTCCGCCCCTCTCTCTCCCCCCTCCCTCCCCCTTTCTCTCTCTCTCTCTCTCTCCTCTCTCTCTCTCTCTCTCTCTTTCCTATCTGTATTTTTATCATCTATGGTAGCTTTATCATTTGTATTATTATTAATATGGATATGTTCTAATTTTATTGGTACTTATAATTTAATTCATTAGTTATTATTTGAATTTTGATTATGCCAAAAAATTATGTCAACTGAAAACAGAGGACACTCCTTATTACGACTTTATGAGTGCAGGACTACTAGCATTATTATGTTTTATACTCATTGACTTTGGTTTGTTGGTATGTAATAGAATGTCAAATGTGTGCCCTCTTATTTATTTGTGGAAAGTTAGTCGATGTTAGAATGTTGTTGGTGTTGTAGGGTGTTGAGGTGCGTTGCTTTGATTAATTCTTGGATCCTTATTTGTATACGGCATGGACAAAGATTGTACCTTCTTTTTCAGTTTCCTTGTTTTTTGCGTTCGGTTGTGGTTTTTATATATTTAAAACTAGTTGTATAAGGTGATACAAGAATGATTGTGAACAGAGTAGTCCCAAAAAGGCACATAATAACAATAATGTCTAAAACCGCACAGAATTATACGTTGGCACCTCAACGGCATAAACGTAACGCACAGAGTATACTGGACTACTTGTCATAGGTTTAGCCATTTGCTGGCTATATATTAATTACATACATTTACATATATTGAGGTTGAGAGATGAGGATCACACACATTTACATATATGTTTATGGCCTAAAGGTGTAATTTGTTTCACTGTGTTTCCTATCATCATGTGAATTTTAATTAACTGGATATTTTGGATACCTGCAGTATCGAATATGGTTCATTTTTAAACCATGTTGTAATCTAAATGTTGATTGTATATGTGGATTATGTGCTCAGAATCACGGTATAAACTTCATTCCATAATTTGTTTTGCACCAGATCTATAAGAGAGTTGGTATTTTATAGCGGACACTTTTTTCGAAAAATACATTTATTTTTAAGAAAGTTGAATTTAATATTTCTGGGATAAATAGGGCATCCATATTTATTAACCTCGAACAGAAATTCGGAAGCACTTATGTTAGGGGGG
>NW_027419797.1:0-4701 GCF_009905375.1 Apium graveolens
TACGCTCCTATCACGATATTTATAAGGGTTCCCATAAGGGTTTTAACTGTCAGTGCTACGTTAGGTAGCCCGACTATGAACTTGGCAAGAGTTCTTATTATCTTAGTTAACTTATTATCTTAACGTCCCATCATCTCTGAGGTTTATAACGCTTAGCTCTGATACCATTTCTGTAACACCCCCAGATCCGGGGTCGGGGATCCGGGTTGTCACGAGATCCATTTCCCTTAATAACACCCAATCTTAATACACAATCAACTACTCTGTACTGTGACCCCACAATAAACACACACCACACGTTATAGTCTCAGAGATGAACATCCAAAATAATCACAAGTCGTTTTATTCCACAATAAGTCAATACACCTTAAAAGGTTCTGAAAATTTACATTTCTTTGCCATTATTACAATTCAATATACAAATCTGGTACATCAAAAGTTGAAGCCTAGTCTATTGGTAGTTCCCTACCTCAGCTACAGTGACTTCAATGCCTATAGGAAGCTGCGAACGCTTCCTATCCGCTCGCGAATTGGGAGCTTGGTCCTGTTCATCTTATCTATCTGATGTTGTGTGATGAAGAAGAAAGCAAGGGTGAGCAGCAAGCCCACCAAAATAATATATAATGATTACATATATGAGTCTACTCATAATACTCATGAAAGTCTTGGTCAAAAGAAATGAACCAAGTTGATAACTTAATGCGATGAAGTCGCAAAATATTCAGTATATATATACATATATACTTTTCAAAATATTGGAAGTCCTCTTCCATGCATAATATACACAAATCCCAGTGTATAACTGTATATAAAAAAATATCGTTGCAAGGTGATCTCATATACTAACCTTGTCTCAACGTTTTTCTGAAAATCTTTGTCATACATAAGACAATTATTAATTAGATATAAGTTTAAAAGATGAAGTTACCAAATACTTCACTACACTTATATCATTCCCAAATACTACTTGAACTACCACCGTTCAAGTTACAATCAATTTCAAAAGTTCATCCCACTGATGAGACCACAAGATAAGACTTGAATAGATTCAATCTTTGAAATATTATTGAATGAAAAAGTTAGAGATTTCTTTAGTCCCGATATATATATATCCACATATATACCCTTTAAACATTTCCTGGAACCTCTGTTATGTAAAGTATGAACAGAGTTTGAAACATCCAATGAATTTTGGAAAGGAAAAGAATTTTGGCATAAACCCGATATCTTGCTGATCAGGCAAAGATACCAATAAGTAACCTTTTCTACTAGATGGATGAATTCCTCACCGGTCATCACCCTGGCCGCATTAGGACCTCGCGCTAGACCGTACCCCGGCCCCTCACGCGTTGATGGACTGCCACCCAGCCACTTACACAATAATAGACCGTACCCCGGCCTGTCGCTTATGCCGACTCAATGAGATGGGCTTACTTCCCGAACGTTGGGCAAGTAATCAATTCATTTACCAAATCTGCAACCTCGTTGCGAATATAAAATACACCACAGAGCCGGATTCCCCAGGTTTTGAGCGAGTATTTAAATCCCCTTAAAAGGAAGATCTTAAATATAAAAATGAGTTTTGGGATCCGCTCTGACTTTTAAAAATCATTTTGAAGACTCGAAAACACTTTAAAGAGTGTTTGGAGTAAGGCTGATTTAATGAAGTAAATCAGTCCCCAGAATATTTAGAAAATGACTGAATATTATTATTTAAATAATATTCCCATAAAGAATAATCTTTATAAAAATAATTGAAGTAGAAGTATTAAAACTTATACTTGAAACATTAAATAACCAAAGATACTTATATGAAAGTATTATCTTTATTTGAATAATCGAAAATAAGTTTGATTATTAACACCTTATTCTTTAATAATAAAGAATATATTCAGCACATAATCGGAGTCATAGATCCTCAAATGAATATTCATAATATTCATAATAATATAAAAGAGTCATAAGTCCTCGAATGAATATTCAAATAATATTCAGATAAATAAATAAAAGAGTCATAAGCCCTCGAATAATATTCGAAATAATATTCAAAATAAAATAAAGTTTCAAGTTATCGAATAAACCTTATTCGATTAATAGTTTGGAAAACTATAACCATATATATATATAATATATATATATAAATATATATATCCATATCCATATAAAATCTACTCGGGATCCTCGACTCCCGGTTTTAGAAAATATTTTCACCTTTGGGTCCCTATACTAAGGGTATATGCAAGATACAACTATCCTCTAGCATAGGTATTATCAAATGAACCAACAGATATATTTCAAGAATATGAAACAGGCATGCATATATACCATATTAGCATACTCCAATATATTGCAAAATTTGCTAATAACAATCATGCAATATCACAAGATAATGCATATATTATTTACATCACAACAACAGTATAACGGGTAGAAAACTTGCCTGAGCGACTGGGGGTACGAATGGCTCGGGACGAGTCTGGTAACCTATAAACAACAAGTAAGTTGGAATTAAACCAAAGTCACTTGTGAATCTATACTTTAACTAACTTAGACTCTAACGCTTGTTTTGCGCTCACTGATTCGCTTAAGTCACTCGGGTACCCTCGGCTCCACCTTTTTAATAATTTAACCTTTACGAGTTTTAAAGCGATTCCTTCGCGAGTGACTTACCAACTGCCTAAAACACTTACCATAAATGTTTCATGCATTAATTAACCCTTTTGGTCTTTAACCTACATTTCAAAGTAAGGCGAGGGAAAAGTTTCGTTCGCGAAACGCCGTTACTTGAAACGGTCGTTTCTCCTAAACCGTAAATCGGAATCGAACGAACTACATATCAAAACGAAGCTCGTAACATGAGCTATCTAAACATGGCAGTGGTCACAATCTAGCAGGGGGTTCTCGGGTCCTAATGCTATGCACAAAAACAGTCCAAAGAAAATCGGACGTTACGACGGCTATGTGTTTACGCGATTTCCAATATTTTAAACCATTCAAACCCATTCCAAATCAACCCCAAATCCAACCTCAAATCCATCATACAACAAACATCCATCCTTATCACATCATAACAACCCCAACCAATTTAATTTAATCATTCATACTTATGCCTAAACTTAACTTTAATCATACTTAAGTTCTTTTAATCAAACCACAACTTTACCATTTATACTTATCCTCACATGAACTAAAAGCTTTACTTAGGTTCTTTAATAATTACCTTGGAAAATAACAAGTGGGAGGACTTGACTTTCAAAATTTAAGAAAACCACCCGAGCGTCATGAAGAATGGAGGATTTTGTTTGTTGTTGATGAAAATGAAATGATTGCTGGTTGATTGATTTTTGTATTGATTTAGCAAATTACTACCTTGCCTTTGAATTTGTGTGGTCCTTATTCAACCACACTCCTCCTTCCCATGTCATGCTTACCTCATCCTCATGATGTCATCCTTCCTTCCTTGTTTCTTTCTATTGGTTGGATGACATCATCCCATTAATCCTTTGATTAACTTCCTAATCGTTTGCCTAATGACCGCTGATGTTATACGGTTCGCTAACTTTCGTTCTCGTTTATCGTTGAAGGATCATACCCGGGATCTATTACTAGGTTCCCTTAACCTTCTCAATACATTGATTCCTTTTATGATCCTCTCTTATAATCCTTAATTTTAAATCCTTTTTATCCTGTACCCTTATACTCAATTCTCTCGTATTGTGGATTTCCGGGAAAAATCAAAGTGTTCGTAATTGGATTCTGACGATCTTTACATACACTTAATACCTCATAGAGTACTAATAATATCCCATAAGATCAATAACAGAACCCCTACATAGCGTGGCATGAAAAGTTTTCTCGTTCAGCAAAAACACTATTCATAAGGGTTTCAAAATTTCTCAAAAATTGGGGTTATACATTTCTAACCTAATCTGATAATCTGAAACTTTTGTGTTTGGCCTTTTCGATCCGAGGTACGGTTTGACCTGACGAGTCCCGGTGTGAGATTTCGATACGCAAATCATTTATAGTCGATAAAAATTCGATCCTCAGAAGGCGAGATATTATACCTTGTTTTCGTATAAAATGTTTTATAGGAAGTTCCGTTTGTGATAATTACCCGAGTTTGGTATTAAAATCATATCGTCTTTTTAGTTACTTCGCGGCTAAGTAACCTATTTGGATCCGATATGAAATGTAAGTATGAACATCTTAGGTAAATAAAATATATGATGGTTCTGTGAGCTATGTGTTGTGTATTACTATTGTTGTGATTGTTGATGCGGAGATAATTGTAATTAATTATGAGTTGTATGAACGTTATTCTATTTTAAAGTAATTTATGAATATATTCTTATAAATGCCAAATTGTCTCTAAAATTGTTTTTGTTGCTTTGTAATTTTATTTATTTTTTAGGAATTTATAAATTTTAGAAATCAATATTTTATTGATTATTTATTTTAAATGATTTTCTGATTTCTTAATTGTAAAATCGTAATTAATTCCAGAATGTTTCAAAATCATGAAAATTTTATCTATTAAATTAAAAATTTCCAAATTTTTAAAATTTATTCCGGTAATTTTTGGCTTTTATGACTTGTAAGTTCATTTGTTAAATCATGATTGCGAAATATTACATATTTCAAAAATAATTTTCAACTACAAAATTATGTTGTATTTGCTCATATAAAATTAATTTTGAT
>NW_027419798.1:0-1725 GCF_009905375.1 Apium graveolens
CCTGTACTACTACTGCCTACGAGAATTATTTGGAAACCTAGTTTTATTTATTTCAGCCCCGATTCACTTTCGGACGACCCCAAATAAACGCGAATGCAATTTCATAAATCAATAGGGACAAATTATGAAAAGATATCCAAAAACAAGCCGCCTCAATTTATGCTCCATACCTCGTGTACTACTGCCTACGAGAATTATTTGGAAACCTAGTTTTATTTTTCAGCCCCGATTCACTTTCGGACGACCCCAAATAAACGCGAATGCAATTTCATAAATCAATAGGGACAAATTATGAAAAGATATCCAAAAAACAAGCCGCCTCAATTTATGCTCCATACCTCGTGTACTACTGCCTACGAGAATTATTTGGAAACCTAGTTTTATTTATTTCAGCCCCGATTCACTTTCGGACGACCCCAAATAAACGCGAATGCAATTTCATAAATCAATAGGGACAAATTATGAAAAGATATCCAAAAAACAAGCCGCCTCAATTTATGCTCCATACCTCGTGTACTACTGCCTACGAGAATTATTTGGAAACCTAGTTTTATTTATTTCAGCCCCGATTCACTTTCGGACGACCCCAAATAAACGCGAATGCAATTTCATAAATCAATAGGGACAAATTATGAAAAGATATCCAAAAAACAAGCCGCCTCAATTTATGCTCCATACCTCGTGTACTACTGCCTACGAGAATTATTTGGAAACCTAGTTTTATTTATTTCAGCCCCGATTCACTTTCGGACGACCCCAAATAAACGCGAATGCAATTTCATAAATCAATAGGGACAAATTATGAAAAGATATCCAAAAAACAAGCCGCCTCAATTTATGCTCCATACCTCGTGTACTACCTACGAGAATTATTTGGAAACCTAGTTTTATTTTTTCAGCCCCGATTCACTTTCGGACGACCCCAAATAAACGCGAATGCAATTTCATAAATCAATAGGGACAAATTATGAAAAGATATCCAAAAAACAAGCCGCCTCAATTTATGCTCCATACCTCGTGTACTACTGCCTACGAGAATTATTTGGAAACCTAGTTTTATTTATTTCAGCCCCGATTCACTTTCGGACGACCCCAAATAAACGCGAATGCAATTTCATAAATCAATAGGGACAAATTATGAAAAGATATCCAAAAAACAAGCCGCCTCAATTTATGCTCCATACCTCGTGTACTACTGCCTACGAGAATTATTTGGAAACCTAGTTTTATTTTTTCAGCCCCGATTCACTTTCGGACGACCCCAAATAAACGCGAATGCAATTTCATAAATCAATAGGGACAAATTATGAAAAGATATCCAAAAAACAAGCCGCCTCAATTTATGCTCCATACCTCGTGTACTACTGCCTACGAGAATTATTTGGAAACCTAGTTTTATTTATTTCAGCCCCGATTCACTTTCGGACGACCCCAAATAAACGCGAATGCAATTTCATAAATCAATAGGGACAAATTATGAAAAGATATCCAAAAAACAAGCCCCTCAATTTATGCTCCATACCTCGTGTACTACTGCCTACGAGAATTATTTGGAAACCTAGTTTTATTTTTTCAGCCCCGATTCACTTTCGGACGAACCCCAAATAAACGCGAATGCAATCTTCAAATCAATAGGGACAAATTATGAAAAGATATCCAAAAACAAGCCGCCTCAATTTATGCTCCATACCTCGTGTACTACTACTGCTACGAGAATTATTTGGA
>NW_027419799.1:0-20425 GCF_009905375.1 Apium graveolens
TTCATCTCTCAATGCAATCCTCCTTCTCTTTTGAGGTGTTTGAGGAACATTCTTTGTCCTCTTTGGCTTGGAAGATGAAGATTTCACAGTAGGTGCTGAAGATGAAGGTTGAGCAGTCTGTGAAGTGGAGAGATAGGATTTGAGATATGTTCTGAGGGTAGGTTGAGTAGAATGAGAGGTAGGTACTGAGGTTGATGGATTTTGGGTGTTTGGAGTTGGTTGGACATCAGAGTAAACAGATCTATAAGTATCAGGATCAGCATTTACTAGGATCTGTTTTACAGACTGAGGAATCTGTAATGGTCTAACCACTTTTTTCTTAGTATCAGCATTTACCAGGTCATTAAAGTATCGTTTTGCAACCTTAAAAGGTGGGGTTTGGGTGCTGACTAAATGAGGTTCATCAGTACAATAAGTGTAAATAAGTTGACAGAATCTAGCAAAATAAACAACATCTCGATCCTCTGTCATCCTATCCCCAATAAAACCAATTAAAGCAGTTGCAAAATCAAAATGAGTTTGATTGATAATTGCATACCCGATGTGCTGACTCATAATTGGAATAGCATCAAAATTCGAACATTTGTTCCCAAAAGCTTTGGTGATGCAATCAAAGAAGAAACTCCATTCTCTTCTGATATTAGCCCGTTTCAACTGTCCAAGTTTCGTCAGACTCTTTTCATATCCCAATTCAGCCATTAACTCCCGAAGGGCTGAGTCCTCTGGAATTGAGAAAGTACAATCTTCTGGAAGATGTAAAGCCCTGCGTACTGTACCAGGAGTGACTACAAAGGATGAATCACCCACTTGGAAGATAATACTGGGAGTTCCACGTTGACCACCATCATCAAAAAGTCCAGTCCTCCAAAACCTCAGAACTTGTTGGCTTGAAAAGAATTCAGGCTGTGTTAATGCATACCCAACCTCACTATGTGCAAGAAGATCTTGCACAAAGTGCAATTCAGATGGAGCTTCAGTGTGATCAAGAACTGCAGCATAGTTGTTGGGGACAAACTTAGCTCCATCAATGATTAAATCCTTTGGTGCCATGTGAAAAAAAATTGAGATTCAAGTATGCCTGTTAGGTGTTTGATATAATGTCTGTATGAAAAACCAACGTGAGAAATAAAGAGAAAGAGAGTAAAAGTAAGGAGAGAGATAAAATATGAAGAAAATAAAAGATTAAAGAAATCTTCTCTCTGTTGTACTTATACTCTGAACAAAAATGTTACCGTTGGACACCTGTCAGACATGCAGTAATAACGGACAGTTACTGGGCTCGAGAAAACAGGAATCATTACTTACCCATTTGCCTAGTTTCAAGGAAAAACCGTTCCATTTATCAAGAGAAACAGTTTTAATTCAAAATTTAAACCGTTATCACTGATTGAATTATTTTTCACTGCATCATTAATATTCTGAAAATACATCACATGAAAATGACCAAGATAAATTAGATAAGTAAGTGCTGAAAACGAATCAGAACTTAATATAAAACAAAATTTATATGGTCATCAGAATATCAATCAGGATTTATCAACACAAGATAAAATAACTCAGAGACAAAATCTTGAAGTAAAAACAACTTTCATTAATATATCAAGACAATACATTTATGAAATGGAAATTACATCAATACTTATACAAGATTTTCCCTAAGCTTCTAAACCGAACATCAACAGCCTTAGTCCTAGCTAAGAAGCCTGACAAAGCTGATGATGAAGAAAAACAGGAAGAAGAAGAGAAATCATTTCTTCTTCTTCCTACTCTCGACAAACAGAATGGCGAGTCTGATGATTCGCTCTTGCTGGCGGAGAGCTTCCAGCCTTTCCTCCTCCAATCGCTCCAGATGGCGATGGTAGTCCATATAGAAGAACAGGAGGTGTGTCAGTACCTCCTGTGGGACAGAGTCCCATATCTCCTCAGGAATGGCTGTGACATGCCATTCCTGCTGCCAATCGGCACAGCTTAGCTCCATATTGAAGTTTTGGTAGTTCAAAAACATGTTGTATCTGACCATTGTGTTTTTGAAAGAAGAAGTATGAAGATAAGTGTGTGAGAAGAATTTGATGGAAAGACTGATGTGAAGTGGCTGCTTATATAGGCAAGAGAATGCCAGGAGACGCAAAGAAATTGAATGCTGACAGGTAGAATTAATTCTACCTCGTCTCCCTAGACTTTGAAAAAGAATAACATTCATTGGAAAGAGGAAACATGGTTTAAAGCGCACAAGAAACAAGTAACATTGGACTGTTCAGGTACAAATACCATTAACCCTAACCATAGTGACTATTAATCTTCCACTTCAACATATTCAATTATTAACTGAGACTGTTATCAAATTTTATTCACAGATAAGTCAAGTAAAACATTAGACTGTAATATCAGAACTTAGACTTATATCAGAACTTAACAGTCATCAGAACATAATTTCTTAACTCGAAAAAGGAATGCCCATCTTAGTAAATCCTCATACAAGTTCTGAGTTATAGACTTCAGAACTTAATCATTAGAACGTGTAACTAGAACTTGTCCTCAGAATTTGTGCAAAGTGACACAGTGACTGTTTATCTAAAATAACATAGACCACCACAGTAATTTTCATCATTCATATGGAGTGATTAGTGTGTGCATTAAGCTAAATAACAGACAAAGAGTAAAGTCTGAGTCACTTCAGTACATCTTAGAAATAAGGCATAACTAAAATTTTGCTAAAGAGCTGTCATTGTCCTGAAACCTACTGATGAATGAGTTCATGCTTGAGTCCACCTCAACTGTTTTGTGCTAATTTTATGCATCTTTTGAAATTCTATTTTACAGTGGCTTCTCAGTGTAAGTGAGTCACGACTGTTTATCAGAATTTATGCTATTATCAGAGTATTTCTCCAGTAATCATAGAGTGTGAAAAGTCACCAAGAAAATATTTTGCTTTTCTAATGCATTTACTTAATACCAGCAATGCACTTGGGTCGTCCCTTCCACATTTTTACTCTAGATCTCAAAGGAGTACCTGATTTTATTCTTTGATCTTTTTGCTTTTTCTTTTGATAAGTGAGGTTTATCAGCACTTAGTACATTCAGCAGTTTTACTAGTATCAGAACTTAACAGATGAGTAGCATTATTCTAATTTGTGACTTAGTAATAAGATATACAAAGTAAACTTAACTAAGCTCAATTATCAGAATTTGCTAGTGTCATAAGATTTCCACTGAAATAATTACTTCTTACATGGAATCATTTGTTTATTGAAGACTACTAGGTCAGTATCTAGCACAGTTATCCTCATAGGATTGAATAGGTACTTGAACAGACATATCACTTATCAGAGTTTAGAAACATATATCAGACAACAGTCAGTACTTAAAGACATTTATCAATTAAGCACAGAATACACAATGAGATTAATTCTGTAAATACTGAGCATAAAGTCTGATAACACAGAACAAGACTAAGCAGATTTAGAGAAAGAACCTGAAACCATTCCAAGTTCATTTACCAATCTTGTAAAAGTAGCTTCACACAGTGGTTTTGTGAAGATATCTGCTAGTTGTTGATCTGTGGGAACAAAATGCAATTCCACTGTACCTTCATCCACATGTTCCCTGATGAAGTGGTACCTGATGCTGATGTGCTTTGTCATAGAGTGTTGAACTGGATTACCTGTCATAGCAATAGCACTTTGATTATCACAGTAAATAGGGATTTTGAAATATGTTAACCCATAATCCAGTAACTGATTCTTCATCCAAAGAATCTGTGCACAACAGCTTCCTGCAATATACTCTGCTTCTGCAGTTGATGTGGAAATTGACTTTTGTTTCTTGCTGTACCAAGAAACCAATCTGCCTCCAAGAAATTGACAGCTTCCACTTGTGCTTTTCCTGTCAATTTTGCAACCTGCAAAATCTGCATCTGAGTAACCTATTAGTTTAAAATCTGATTCTCTAGGATACCATAATCCCAGAGCAGCTGTTCCTTTAAGATACTTAAAGATTCTTTTTACAGCTGTTAAGTGAGGTTCTCTTGGATCTGCTTGAAATCTTGCACAAAGACAGGTAGCATACATGATATCAGGTCTACTAGCAGTTAGATAGAGTAGAGAGCCAATCATACCTCTGTAGTCAGTAATATCTACTGATTTACCGGTATCCTTATCCAGTTTTGTTGCAGTGGCCATTGGAGTGGATGCACTTGAACAATCTTGCATTCCAAATTTCTTCAGCAAGTTTCTGGTGTACTTGGTTTGACAAATAAAAGTGCCTTCCTCATTCTGCTTGACTTGAAGGCCCAGAAAATAGCTAAGTTCCCCCATCATACTCATCTGATATCTTGACTGCATTAGTTTGGCAAACTTTTGCAAAGTTTGTCATTTGTAGATCCAAAAATGATATCATCAACATAAATCTGGACCAGAAGTAAGTCCTTTCCATGGTTGAGGTAGAACAGTGTTTTGTCTATTGTCCCTCTGTTGAATCCACTTTCCAGAAGAAACTGAGCTAAAGTCTCATACCATGCTCTAGGAGCTTGCTTAAGTCCATAAAGTGCTTTATCAAGCCTGTAGACATAATCTGGATGTTTGGTATCTACAAAACCTGGAGGTTGTTCAACATATACCTCCTCCTCCAATTCTCCATTGAGAAAAGCACTTTTCACATCCATTTGAAAGACAGTAAACTTTTTGTGAGCAGCATAAGCCAAGAATATCCTTATGGCTTCTAACCTAGCAACTGGTGCAAATGTTTCATCATAATCAATTCCCTCCTGTTGAGAATATCCTTTTGCAACCAGCCTTGCCTTATTCCTTGTAATTATGCCATCACTGTCAGTTTTGTTTCTGAATACCCACTTTGTACCAACAACAGATCTATTCTTTGGTCTTGGCACTAGGGTCCAGACTTTGTTTCTTTCAAATTCATTCAACTCTTCCTGCATTGCTTGCACCCAATCATCTTGAAGAGCTTCTTCCACTTTCTTTGGCTCAGTCTGAGAGAGAAAAGAATTGTAAAGACATTCATTTGAAGTACCTGTTCTAGTTCTGACACCTGCATCAGGATTTCCAATTATCAAATCAGGTGTATGTGATTTTGTCCACTTCCTTGCAGATGGAAGGTTTTCTCTAGAACTGGATGCTCCCCCATGATCCATGCTATCTTCATTTTCATTTTCTGATGCTCCCCCTGAAACTATGCTCTCTGAGTTGGAGTCTTCAGTATTTAAATTTTCAGCACTATCAGAACTTGGCTTATCAGAACTTGACGAATCAGAATTTGAAGAGCCAGATGTATGTTCTGATGTTTCTTGAGCTGTGGTAGGATCTTGAGTATGCTCCCCCTGCATCGGTGCATCTTCCCTTGGCGTAGCCACCACAGTTTCAATAACATCAGAGTTTATTCCATCAGAGTTTACAGTATCAGGACTTAGACTTTCAGGATTTTCAGTATCAGAATTTGAGTCTTCATTTTCAAATCTCAGCTGATCATGGTCAATGAAATCTTCAAGACCAGTAATCTTTTGTCATCAAAAGAGACATTGATAGATTCCATGACTACTTTTGTTCTCAAATTATAGACTCTGAAGGCTTTTGTGGAAAGTGGATATCCAACAAAGATTCCTTCATCAGCTTTTAGATCAAACTTTGATAGCTGTTCAGATGAGTCTTGAGAACAAAACACTTGCATCCAAATACATGAAAGTATTTCAGATTTGGCTTCTTTTTCTTCACCATCTCATATGGTTTTTCCATGCTTGTTAATGAGTGTTGCATTTTGAGTAAAACAAGCAGTCTGCACAGCTTCAGCCCAGAAATAGGTTGGAAGCTTTGCTTCTTCAAGCATTGTACGTGCAGCTTCAATGAGAGTTCTATTCTTCCTTTCAACAACTCCATTTTGCTGTGGAGTTCCAGGAGCAGAAAATTCCTGCTTTATTCCATGGCTTTTGCAGAACTCTTCCATTATCAAATTCTTGAACTCAGTGCCATTATCACTCCTTAAAACTTTCACAGAATCTTTGACCATTTTATCCAGATGTTTGACATGATCAATCAAGATTGATGCAGTTTCACTTTTTGTATGCAAGAAATACACCCATGTGTATCTGGTGAACTCATCCACTATGACCAACGCATACTTCTTCTTTGCAATAGACATGACATTTACTGGACCAAATAGATCAACATGTAGTAGATGATAAGGCTCAAGAATTGATGATTCAGTCTTGCTCTTGAATGAAGATTTTCTTTGTTTGGCTTTCTGACATGAATCACAAAGACCATCAGGAGCAAATACTGTGTTTGGCAATCCTCTCACAAGATCTTTCTTGACCAGTTCATTTATATTGTTGAAATTTAAATGAGAGAGTTTCTTATGCCAATTCCAGCTTTCTTCAATTGATGCTCTACTCATCAGACAGATTGCAGAACCATCAGTACTTGTTGAAAGCTTAGCTTCATAAATGTTACCACGCCTGTATCCTTTCAGAACAACTTTGCCTTTAGATTTACTCACAATTTCACAGTGTTCTTCAAAGAAATCAACATGATAACCTCTGTCACAGATTTGACTTATACTCAGTAGGTTGTGTTTAAGTCCTGAGACCAGAGCTACTTGTTTAATTATGACATTTCCAAGATTGATATTGCCATATCCCAATGTTTTTCCAATGTTGCCATCTCCATAAGAAACACTTGGGCCAGCTTTCTCCACAAAGTCTGATAGCAGGGCCTTATTTCCAGTCATATGTCCTGAACATCCACTGTCCAGAACTAGAATATTTTTCCTGTTGCCCTGCAATCACAAAGACCACTAATTATTAGTTTTAAGGACCCAGACTTGCTTGGATCCTTTGGCCTTATTAAGTTGTTAACATTTGCAGCGGATTTAGCATCAGAGTTTATGTTAACATTTTTCTTATCAAAACTTACACTATCAGACTTTGAATCAGAATTTACACTAGAAGGAACAATGGAAACTTTCTTCAAAGAAGGTTTTATTTGATAATAATCATAGTACAAGCTATGATATTCCTTACAAGTATAAATGGAATGCCATAAACTACCACAATGAAAACAAGGATTTTGTGGTTTGTATCTAACAGACTGACTCTTAACTCCTGACTTTGAAGGTAAGGAGTTAATATTCTTATTCTTCCTGCAAAAAGAAGCCAGATGGTTAGAACTTCCACAGTTATGACATGTTTTCCTAGAAGCATCAGGAACAGGTTTATAATTATTGCTTTTATTCACACCTTCCTTTCCATTCCTATTTTTCCTAGGTGATTTTACCTTGTTTGCATTCTTAACATCTTTCAGCTTATGCTTAAGCTGCTTCTTTGTCATTAAGCCTATGTTCACTTCAGCTGTCTTTTCCTGTTTTAGTTTGTCAGAAGTTAATTTCTTTGTAACTTCTGATTTTTCATTTTCAGACTTTACAGTTACAAACTTAACAGGTTTTAACTTTGGCTTTTGCTTATCAACAGACTTAATTTCTTCAGTTCCTTTATCATTCTTATCTTCTCCATAACCTAAGCCCTCTTTCCAGTTTCCACTACTTAGCAAATTTTGAGTTGTTTTGCCAGAGTTAGTCCAAGTCCTGATAATCTCTCTTTCCTTTTCTAACTCAGTTTTTAGAGATTCATTTTTTTAGCACTTCATTCCTAACATAAAAAGCATCATCTCTATCCTTCTGAGTTTGATGGAACATGACTAACTCTTTTTCTAAGAAATCATTTCTTTTCTTAAATGCAAGATTTTCAGAAGTTAATCTTTCACATGTTAAAGTTTGATCTCTATAACTAACAAACATGGTTTTAAGATATCTTCTCAACTCATTAATATCATCAGTATGAAAAGCATAAGTAGTCTGAGGTACCTTTGTTTCAGCAGCTTCAGAACTGCTCTCAGCACTTTCTTTATCAGCATTTGCCATCAATGCATAGTTTTCCTCACTTTCAGAGTCTGAGGTGTCTGTCCAGCTTTTCTGCTTTGTGACAAGAGCCTTGCCTTTGTCACCCTTTACCTTCTTGCAATCAGGAGATATGTGGCCTTTCTCACCACAGTTATAGCATTTAACATTGGTGTAATCTCCTCTGTCAGACTTTCCTCCTCTGCCTTCAGATCTTCTGAAATTCTTCTTATCAGAACTTATGCCTTTCCTGGAAAACTTCTTTCCCTTCCTGAACTTCCTGTATGCAATCTTGATGACTCAGTATCAGGCTTTATGAAAAGAGCTTTACCCTTGTCTTTCTTTGAGGAAGCTGCTTTGGGGAATTCTTCTTCAGCCTTAAGAGCAACTGTCCTTGACTTTCCTTTTCCTCTTGCTTTGTTCCATCTCCAGCTCATGAGTCTTGAGTATTCCATAGATTTCGTCAAGAGTTGTTTCATCAAGATTGTAGTTGTCTCTTATTGTCGTTGCCTTCAAATCCCAGCATTCAGGAAGAGCTAACAGGAACTTAAGGTTTGAATCTTCAAGATAATACTCTTTATCAACCAATGACAAATCATTCAAAAGTTTGACAAATCTATCATATAAATCATTCAATGACTCATTAGTCTTTGAGTCAAAGTGTTCATACTCTTAAGTGAGTATTGTCTTCCTGTTCTTCTTAATTGTGTCAGTTCCCTGACACCTTGTTTCCAGAGCATCCCATATCTCCTTAGCAGTCTTACAGTTGATTACCCTGTTTGACATTACATTATCAATGGCACTATGCAATAAGTGTCATACCTTAGCATCCTTAGCAATTGATGCTATGTCTTCAGCAGTATAATCAATCTTCTCCTTTGGTACGGTCTTTGCTGCTTCACCTGCAACTGCAACTGCGAGCTTGGTTGGTTTGTGAGGGCCTTCCTTGATTCTATCAAGGTATTCTGGATCTGTTGCTTCCAGGAACATGGTCATCCTTACCTACCATATGGGATATTCAGATGGTCTCAGTATGGGAACTCTGATGGTCTCATACCGACTCTGAATTTGTGTCTTTGGTGGTTCCTCAGTTTTGGTAGGCTTAGTTGGAGTTTCTATGTCCGACATGATTGTGTTTGGATCTTTAACTGTATGTATGTTAACAGATAGGCTCTGATACCAAATGTTAGGTCACACACACACTGTAGAGGGGGTGAATACAGTGTATAGTACACTCAAATCGAACTTTAAGAACTTAAGTAACAGAAAACAAACTTATTGAAACAATAAACTCTGTTACAGTATGAAACTGTTACCTCTCAATGATGAACAAATATCACGAGAGTTGCTAGGGTTACAATGAATAATCTTCTCTAATAATGATAACACTTATAGTGTAAACACTATGTCTGTGTTTATATACTACACAGTTACAAGATAATCGCTAATTGATATGGAATATAATTCTGCTTCCTAAAATATATCAATCAAATATCTTTTCTTCCAAGTATTCCATTCTTTACAGAATTCCTTCTTCATGCATATCTCTTCTTATGTTATCTTGATCTTCTTTCCTTTAATCAGCTACTGTCCTTATCTGATCGTCCTTCAGCACTTAAGTTCTGATATCTATCTTCTGATGATTATCTCCTGATAACATAAGTACTGATATCCTTAAGTCCTGACTTCCAGTATAAGTACTGATCAACAGTTAAGTACTGATTTATCCAGTTCAAGTAAGAGCTGAAAACTAAACATAAAACATATTAGCCATGACATTATCAAATATATCTAACAAAACTCCTTAATTTCTATTAAATCTTCAAATTTTGTTTGCTTCTGACTTTTATGTATCCCATAATCACCACAATGCTCATATCTTGATCATCGTAATCATCATTAACAAATTCTTTACTCTCTTCATCTTCTGAACCTCCTCACCTTCTCATTTGGCATTCTCAGAATTATCTTTTCATCACGACGGTTTGTCTGGACATCACGCTTTAGTAGTTAATCCATTTGTTAGAATAATATCAAATCCTCTTATCTTCCATGATATCAATTCTTCACAACTTATTTCCAGGAATCTCAATTTTACCATTGGTACTCAGTTATTCAACAACCACACATTCTTGACTTGTTAGTCCTTAATCACCACCTTATCAATTCAACAGGGTAATTCATCTTATCGACATAACCTTGAGAGATAAAAATTTATTTTCTCTCACATCTTTTAATACCTTAACACATAAGGTATTCACCCTAATCATTCATGTCATCACGTCCGTATTCTGAAAAACATATTTCTCAGGAAAATCGCATATTCTCGTCCTAAAAACGTATTCCTTGTTGAGTAGATTCCCCTGACTCTTAGTGGATCCTTCATTGGGGCTAGTGATTTGCAATCCTCGCCAGGTGCCCCTATTTCCTTTCCAAGCATAAGAGGTAGATGAAACTTCGTCCGCTTGATTCAGGATACATTGATTTCTGTTTAAAAACTTTTTGGAAAGAACGATAATACAACGAAACGACTAGAAGGATTCAAAATTCAACAAAAATTAGAGTTGAAAAGAAAGAAGAAGTAAGGATTTGAATATGAAGGAGACAACCACATTGGTACTTAAGATGGCCAGTCTTTCCTACCATATGGCATACAGCTCATGATTAGGTGGCGTCCCACCCGACTCTTCATCATTCTGACAAAGTGTCTCACCATAACACTGTTTGTCCCAATCAGAAAGCAAAACTTGAGGGAAGCAAATAAATTTAAAGGAATGTAATATCCTCTTTTCGATATCATAGAAAAGAGTTCATTGGAGAAAAGAAGTTTATACATTTTAGGAATTGAGAAGGAATATACACTGTAATATTGAAAACTAGAACGATATCATTGGTCACCATCCACATTTCACTTGTATTCATTTTGAGCTTGTTCGATCACATCCCAATTGCATCATATAACAACTTTATAGGGTACACTGAAATGCTTTTGCAAATTAAACATTATGGTAGATTCCTACTTGTCACGTCTTGCATCTTTAATATCGCACCCATACGTATAATACTTTAACAAGTCATAATGGCGATCCTACCAGGTAACTTCGAGTTCCCTCTTTTAATTTAGAATAACCACGTACCATTCGACATAACAATCTTTTGTTAATAATATTCTGCTTTTAGAGAGGTCTAAAAATCTTTCCAATCTTCTTCGATCACGCTTCAGCTTCTGTTAAATCAATGAATTCTTCGAACTCTGATAGTCCTAGTAATTAAATGTATAGTTACTCTGTACGCTGATTCTGTTGTAAATTTTATCAAACAATACTTGCACTTTACTGTTAGGAATAACCAACTTCTTCGTAATCATATGTTACTTCGTTCTCGAAATTAGCAATACTAAGTCTGAAACAGCATCCTTCCAGGTAATCCAGGTTTTCTAACAAACAAGAAATTCAAGTAGTAACTTGACAACCAATGTTTAAAAATCATTTTATTCGAAAAGGCTTTTTAAAATTTTGTAAAGGAAAATCTTTTTCGAAAACTTGTTTAAAAAGTTTGGAAAATCACAAACCTGGTTGTCCTTACTATATGAGTTGGTTGTTGTCCTTCCGACCTATAACAAGGTACCAAATTAATGGAACGATCATGTAAAAGTCCATTCACTTCAATCTACATTTTTTCCTTCATCGTGTCCACTTTACCTTCCTTAATTGACGGAACTTCAATTGTTGTCGCACATTATCTTATTCGTAGCTTCACATCAAGGCTCCCATACTGGTAACACTCCCGACATTATCATTGTAGTAGTTAGTAGAACATGCTATCCAATAGTCAATCTATTTCATAGAACAAAGTTTGCTCGTATCACATCACATCACTACTTTACATATCGCATTTATCATAGCATCATCATTTAATTCCATCAAAAATTCCAGATTTATACCTTTCTCTCTAACTCTTTCCAAATTCATCTAATTCATCCCATAATTATTCACGGGTGGCTTAGTCACCTTTATTTATATCTCAAGCGCTCACCATTTACTGTAACTCTCGAATCCATCCTCGAACGGAAAGCTCCAAACGATCAAATGACATCGGGAAATCAGGATCTGCCATTGCCGTTGTCTGGAAATCATGTCGCAAGCTGAGAATCCCGAATCGCAATACGAACTGTGTCGGAGACTTACTATGTAATCGCACTCATCCTCGCGACATCTTATCTTTCTATTTCCTATTCCTAATCCTAACCTTCTACCCAAACCCGACAATCTAGGCTTGTTTCAATGACTTATGATAGTGGCTCTGATACCAACCTGTGACGCCCTCCAAACCCGGGTCAGAAGTTTGGGGTCCACAACACTATACAATATATAAACCGGAATAAGAACTATTATTTACAATGACCCTGCTTTACATAACCACGGATCGCAACAGGTTAAAGTATGAAAACAAGCCACAATCTTAACCTTTATTACAACGTACCAAATCCCAACTAATTTAACTTACAATTGATAATAAGATCATTCTTACAATCTGACTATCTCTATACCACATGAAGCTTCTGCTAGCTCGATTCAACTCAACTGGAACCTTAGCCCGCACTTTGGACTGAGGAACTTCACTATCATCCATATTCTTTTCAACTGTAAAATATAAAAGAATCGCAAGGGTGAGCTAACTAGCTCAGCAAGTCATAATAGTGATAACTGAGGAAACAATGATCAAATGAGATGATTCAAAGGAATCAAGTTTCTTTTTAACTAATCATTAGAATTGGATATTCATTTAAATTTTAAAAACCAAGGTTAGGCTGCTGATCAGTCACGCACTAACCCGAGCAAGCACACAGTACTGCTCTAATTACTGGATCCAAGGCACACATTGGCCTAACTTGACCATTGGTATGGTCTAACCACGAATCTGGTCATATATAAAAACTATCCAATCCTAAAGCAGTTCAATATGATAATAATATGATTCAATAAAACAAGATCATAATCGATGATGGTTAAACATTTGCATAAAAACGTAAGGAAATTCATGGATATCTCAAGGGTATTAGGGTATGTATAAGAAACGGTTTTCAATTTGTACAAGGGTCAGGTATCAGACCAGTAATGATTTTTCAGGATATGGTTCTTTGATGTTATTAAGAATGATTGGAGTATAAAAGTTTCTGTGTTTTCAAATCATTCTCTTTCAGTGTTTGGTGTTTGGTAATTATATCTTTGAAGAGTAGTACTATATTTGTATGGTTTGGTGTCTGAGGATCAACAAAGGACGGTTTGCAAAGAATAAGGCTTACGGCTCAAGATCAAGAAAGAATCAAGGTTTAAGGGTAAATAGTTTGAAGCATATGCATTATAAAACAGGAGTTATGTTTAATAATAGTAACATGTTATGAAACAGTTCGAAAACATTGGTAATATATATTGAAGAAAAGTTCGGAAATACTTGCCTTACAGGCTTTACAACTATTACTCATCAATTCTGGGCCAACTCCGCCGCTTAGGCTCTTACGTCTAACCACTATATCACTCTGGATTCGACCTCAACACTTAAGTCCTTTGATTGGGACCTGACTGAGCTTTTCGACTCATCACCAACTATCTTTCGTCTAATTCCAATTCTCAGTCATTCCGACTAGAACCTACAAGGTCGAAACATCCTAATTTAGACATTCGATTATGCTTGACATATCCTCGCTAACAATCTACCCGAACGTTAACAAAATCCGACTCATAACATACTTCATATAATAATACACGTATCACTTAGGGTTCATGTTCTCGAAAATCTGTTCGGTGTTCGTTTTCGGAAAATACCTATACTCTTTATTTTACGAAATTAGGGTTACTGTGTTTTGGAAAAAACATACAACACAACATACAATCTGGTTTTGTATAAAACATACATATATGTATTTACTTTATTAGCTCGACGTCCCGATAATCCTCAGATACGCTCCCGTAGTTCGATTTTCCGGAAATTGGACAGCGTTCCCTTTGTTTATCGGACTACCCGTCGAAACATCCATCGATGTCAATTCAATCACAACCAGATCTAAACCAACTATAATCCACTTTTCACAATTCGACAACCATTTCCATATGCATCTAATTATACGACTCATTTTATTTAATTTATAAAAATTAGGACTCAGAATAAATTCATCACCATCCACCGCGGCTCGCCGAGGCTCATCGCCGACGGCGATAAAATTTACGGGTACCCGATTAATTTCGGGTTTCTAACATAAATTTCATCGATAAATACTAATTTCCTGCACACATCTCAATTAATTTCATCAAATAATCAAGAAAATCTGCAGAATTAACTGATAAGTTAATATCAGAACCAATTAAGACGAAATAGAAGCAGCCAGCACACACATGCTATACTTACGGTCACCTCGCCGGAAAATCCGGCAGCAACCGGCGGAATCAAGGACAACCCACCACAAATTACATACATACATACAACTATGTACACACATGTATATATAGATAGTATTAAACTACACATGACCGGAAAGCAGTCGGCGGTTGTCCTCACCGGAGGAGACTCGCGACAACAAAGCAGAGCAAGCAAAACAAGAACAAGGCGGCCGAAACAAAGCAGTAATCGGAAAAGGAAAAGCAATGGTGGCCTTATCAGAATCCGAGAGAAACAGATATGGGGGTGGGGGGTTTTGGCGATAAGGGAACCGCACAAGGGTGTATACCCGTGTGTGATGCTTGTGTGTTTTTGTTTTTTTTGTTTTTTTTATATGATGTACAATCAATGCAGTACAAGTAATAGTACAACTGGTAGTACGACTCCTATAATTCAAATACATATATTGAAAATTCCGAGACCCGGTTAATCCCAAAATTCAAAACTAACGGACAAAGGTGAACGCGAACATATTTTTGAAAATTATGAAAATAATCTTAAAATGTCGTAAATATCCCAAAGTTTACAAAAACATAAATTTGTAATTTTAAAATAATTTTTAAAAGGCAGTTTATACCCGCTTTTAACAAATAAACGAAACAACGCGCGGGTAAAATTAATCCCGAAAATTTCCAAAATAATTTTCAAATTCCCGGAATATTCCAAACTTAAATAAATATGAGTTTCATAATTTTTGAAGAATTCTAGAATTAAATATGGATTTATAAATAAAAGCATTCAGAAAATCATTTAAAGATAAATAATTAATAAAATATTGGTTTCTCAATTTTATAAAATCCTAAAAATAATTATTGTAATTATAGAATCATAAAAACAATGTTAGAAACATTTTCAATATTTATGCAAATAAATTTGCACTAAATCCACTTTTTGAAGGTGAAACAATTTAATACGATCCCATAATTAATCACGCGGACAACCCGGTACACCATAAATCACATATGGATAATAATCAAACAACACATAGCGGTCAAAACCAAAACACATATTTTATTTATTTAATAATTTCCATAAGTACATTAGATAATTCAAAAATACACGAGTCGTTATAAGCACAGTCAAATTCCCTCCAATTCAAATGGAGGTTCCTATAACTGGTGAGGAACAACACCCTGTCACAACCATAGTGCAAACTGTGAGTTCAACTGTGACTCATGTCACAGATGTTCCTGGCTCCGCACAAATCCAAACAACTGAACCCTCAACTTCTCAACCAACTCATGTAGTCTCCAACTGGCTACAGGAAGCTGCACCTTAATCTAATCTTGAAGATTTCAGGGTTGATCAGCTAGCAGAACTTGCACAGTTCTCTCATCAACTCCTAACCTCAGATATGTCTAACCAGGATTACCAAGCCATAATATTTCAGATCAAACAGATTTCCAAGAATAACAAGATAAAATTTTAATAAAGCTGAACTGGATGGCAACTGTGATGCTTGGCTGAACAAGGACTACAATCTGGAGATGGAGGGTGTTTTAGCTAAATCCAGGGAAGATTATTTGACTATTTTGGGAAGCAATGCTAAAGCCTTAACTCCTGCTAAAGTTTATGATGCAATAAATGAAGTTTCCGAAGCCCAACTCAAAGTTTTCCATCTCTTTGGAAGAGATCTAGAACTGAAGCTGATTGGTCATGAAGACAGGGTACGAAGCTTCTAAATGAAAAGATGGATGAGATTATACCCTCTCAAGTCAAAATCACTTCAAAGTTTAAACATTTTGCTAAACATTTTGTTTAACTTGGATGATGATGAGCAGAAGAAAGATGTTCAAAAACCTTTTGGCTCAAATCCAAGTCAATCCTCTAAGAGGTGAGGAGAGAAGGAAAATGAAGAATGAAGACACTTCAGGACCACACCAACAAACCCTAAAAATCCAAATTAACCAAGCTCAACCCTCTATGCGAACATAATCAAACACCAAACCACCTCAAACCTCTAAGCCTAAATATTTGTACAAACAGACTGTTAATCCTTTCTAAAAATACCAATCACCTCAAGCCAAACATTTCTCAATAAAATCACAAACCTACCTTCTGTCAAGCCATCACTCAAAGTTCATTACAAGTCTGTTGGGAAGAAAAAAAAAAGTTCAAGTTACTGAGAGGTCCATCTGGAATTATTTCAAGCAAAGTGATTTTCTACCTCTAAACTGGTGCAACTCAAATGAAGACTATTTTCAACAACTAGCTGAGAAAATAGTCATAGTTTGGGTTGTAATTAAGGGAAGTAAGAATCTACTATGAGGATAGGTCTTTCACATTTCTTCACTTCTACTTAATGGATACATTTTCACCGACAGAAATCAAAAGAATGATAAGCCTACTAAAGGACAAGGACACTGCAACCAGGGCATGGAGATCTATTTTAGCTTAATGGTTGATTGTGATGGAGGAAAGGAGAGCAAGAAATAAGGATGAATATGAGGAGAGGAAGAGGAAGTATCATGAGGAAATTGAGATGTACTTTAAAAAATCAGAAGAACTTAAGGCAAAAGGGATGAGCAGAAATTCCAAGGATGGAAGATTTCTAAATGTCAAAGCTGGCACATTTTCAAAGTTTAGGATTGATTTGCTGAGTGGTTATCCAAAGCCTGGCAGACTCAAACTTGTGGAAGCTCTAAGAGGGACACCAATAGTAGAGGAACTTGAAATTCTTATATTTAAAGGACCTCATTAGAGAAGAAACAAGAGATACAGTATTTGTCTGATATGTGTGTCTGTTTAACTCATGAAATCACCTGAATGTATAAATGTTGTATTTGTGTCAGCTTTTATGTATTAGTCTAATTTTCCATTGTAGCTTGAGGTTAGTCTTGTTAACAGGCATGAATTTGTGATAAGATTAGAAATCTTCTCACAAATTAGGGGAGATTGTTGTGCAAGACATGCCTATACACTAACAAGACTCGGTCAAATTGACAACCTAAGTAAGTTGAATTGAAATCTAAGTTTGTACTTTGTATTTAAAAATTTAAGTCTGTAAAATGTAAATAGACTAGACTGGAGTATTTTTCTGTAAATACTCTCAAGCCTAAGAATAAGCTCTGGAAGAAGATCATGAAGATCGTGCCTCAGAGAAAGTATGAAGAAGCTTGGAGTTGAATAAATCTGTTTTGTGAAAAACATTCTAAGTCAAGAAGTCTACAAGTCACAGATTAAGTATCATAGAGAAGTCATTCAAGAACTCCAGAATAACTTATCGAGAAGTCAAGGAAAGCTTATGGAGAAGTCTCAGAGATATCGATAAGGAAAACTGAAGACATGAAGATTGGAGATATCGATAAGTCATTTCTGCACTAGAGAACTCAGAGATATCGACAAGCAAAATTGAAGACATGAAGATTAGAGATATGGATAAGTCAGTTCTACATGCAGAAATTTAGAGATCTCGACAATCCAAATTCTCTTATAGAGAACTCAGAGACTTCAATAAGTCAAAACAACTATAGAGTGATGAGAGATCTCGATAAGCCATTATACTTTTCGAGATGTCAAGTTCTCTATATACCAAACTAGAGATCTCGAGGTAAAAGTCAAAGTACAAAGTGCAGACCAGTTAAATATCCAAGATTATCAATCAATAAACAATCCAATCAATTGGATTGACAAGTCTACAAAAAGCAGCTTGAAGAGTACAAGATCAAAGGCCAAGATTAACTAGAAAAGTAAAGTCACAGGCAGGCAAGATTAGAAAAGATACACTAAGCCAGAAATAGAAAGATTTGGTTATCCAGAAATAGGGTTTATTATATGTTATTGCATGCTGTGTAAAAAATAGTGTTTACTGTTCTATAAAGTAAACACTGGATGCTTTGTTTTAGATGTAACAATTTAGATTAGATATCTTGTATTCTCAAGGAAGAAGCTAAGCTCTTTATCAACAAAGAGCCTACAAATTTTGTAGAAAGACATTCTTAATTTTAATATAAATTAAGTGAGTTTTGAAAGATTTGTGTTCACTATGTTATATGTTTAATTTCAGTATTAACACTTTCACTTCCAGGTTTAATTTACTTTGTTCATCACCTTAAAACCATTCAAGAAAAGCAGAAAAAAACAAAAACATATTCACCCCCTCCGTGTGTAATTCATTACCTAACACTTTTACTAGTGCAAAAATGACTTGTCGATATCTCAGAGATCTCTAGTGATATTTTGACTTATCGATATCTATGAGATCTGTAGTTATAATTTGAATTGTCGATATCTCCAATCTTCATATCTTCATTTGGCTTGTCGATATCTCTGAGTTCTCTAGTATCTTTTCATGACTTCTCGATAAGTCATTCTGGAGTTCTCGAATGACTTCTCTTAAGACTTAATCTGTGACTGTAGATTTCTTGACTTAAAATCTTTTTCCTAAAATAGATTTATTCAACTTTAAGCTTCTTCACACTTTCCATGAGGCATGATCTTCATGATCTTCTTCCAGAGTTTATTCTTAGGCTTGAGACTGTTTACGGAACCATACTCCAGTCTAATCCAATTTACACTTTCACAGACTTAGGTTATACAATACAAAATGCAAACTTATATTATCATATAACTTACTTAGGGCTTGTCAATTTGACATAGTCTTGTTACAGTACAGGCTTGTCTTACACCAATCTGCCCCAATTTGTGAGAAGATTGCTTGACACAAATTCATGTCTATTAACAAGACTAACCCCAAGCTATAATGAACAATTTAAACTTACATACAAACTGACAGAAACAAAATGTTTAAAATTGAGTGGTAATTGAAGTTTTAACAAGGCATTCATTATATAAAATCCTCATAGTCTGGCTCCTTTCTAATGAGATCCTTAAGAGTCACTAACACTTCCATTTCTTCTATAATTTTAGTTCCTCTTAAAGCTTCCACAAGCTTGAGCCACTCATCTAATGAATAACCATTTAAGTAACAACTCTAAATTTGGAGAACCTGCCAATCTTTATGTTCAGAAAATGTCCATCTTTGGAAGGTCTGCTCATCCCTTTTGCTTTAAGCTCATTTGATCTTTTCTCAATTCTTGAATGTTCTTCTGCATACTTCCTATCTTTTTCTTCCTTTTCAGCCTTTGCCATTGGATTTTTCTCATCCTTTTCTTTCACTCATACACAACATACAGCTCTTCAGAACCTTGTAATTGTATCCTTATCCTTCATCAAACTGATCACTCTTTTGAATTTGTGGTTGAAAGTGGTCCATTAGGTTGTTTCCAAGTAAAGTGAAAGAACCATCATCATAGTAATTATGATTTTTGTATATGATACAACCCAAACTCTGACTATTTCTTCAGCTAGCTGTTGAAAATATTTTCATCTATGAGGCACCAATTAAGTGGCAGAAAGTCAGATTGATTATAGCAATTCCAGAGAGATCTCTCATAACTTGCAATTGCTTTGTTTCCCAACAGATTTAAAGTGAGTCTGGTGGTGGTTCAAATGAAGGTAGGTTTGAAATTTTCTTTAGGCTAGTTTGGCTGGTAGTGATAGGGATTTTGAGAAGAGAGTTTGCAGTGGCTTATATAAGAATTTTGGCTTTGAGGTGAATGATGGTTGAGCGTTTGAGCTAAAAGGTTTAATGAGTTGAGCTTGGTTGATTTAGATTGGTAGGGATTGTTTTTGTGGTCCTGAACCATCTTCCTTTTCTTCTTCTACTTTTATCTCCTTTCTTCCTCTCATCTTCCTTCTTCTTTTCATCTCCTTTTACTTTCATCCTTCTTCTTATCCTTGCTGCCAGTTGCTCTTATAGATTGAATTGGATTTGAGCCAGAAGGTTTTGTGTATTGCTTCTCATCATCATCCTTGTCATCTTTAAAATTGAATTGTGTGGTTGGCAACATGGTATCAGCATTTACAAGATACCTTCAAGTATTCTGATCATTTTTCATCTTAAATTTTCTTTTTCTTTTCGTATTTCAAATTAGATTAAAGTGTCTGATCAGCTCATATTTCCTTTAACATAGTCTTGGGAACATTGAAGATATTACATTTTTGGTTTGAAACAGATGTAGGACACCCTTTGTTTGGATATAGATAAGCTATAGTAAAAGCATCTATGTGAGCCTTTTTGAGTTCATGA
>NW_027419800.1:0-3110 GCF_009905375.1 Apium graveolens
ATATATGAAATGACAATATACCTCATTTAGATTTCTCACATGATCTATCCTCGAATCCTTTCATGCTACTTTATTAAGTCCAAGCCATAAGATCCAGTTGTATCATTCTATGCCCTTCTAATAACTTCTCAACTATCAATGTAAGCAGGTACCATAACCGCAGTAACAATATGACTAATATGACTAAACCGTTCATCTTTCTCAGTGCAGTTTTTCAGCCCCCAGGCCTCCACAACAAACCTGTGATATGAACATATAGTCACACAATATCCAAAAATGTAAAATAGAGATGAGCACAGAATAATCCGATTCTTAAAATTCTGTAAGCAATTAGATGATGAAATAAAAATCTGACTACAATTAAAATCATTGCACTTGTAATTCTTAAATCATCTATAAACTGAACTGGTTTGTAATATTTACATTGTATCTACAAATAATTGTTTTAACATGTTTCCACTTTCTATGCATCTCACAAAGAATACATAATCAAACAAAAAATATTTTCAGTGTTTTGCTTAAGCTGCATACAAGAATAAAGCATTTAACTTGTTGTTGTTGCAAGGGGAGTGTGCCTTACTATTACGTTATCAAGTCTTTCCTCGAATATTAGATCAAGTGATGCCTGAGACCAGATAAAAGTTGAATGGAACGAGTACAAAATCTCGTGTTCAATTTGTTTCACCTATTTGGCTCTCATTACATAAGCAACTCATGACTTCTTGTTTATATATAAAAATAATATAAACTCTGTGTTAGGAGGGTTAGGAGGGTCAGATATATTTCAACATATAAAGTGAATTCAATAATTATTGTAGTTTGCTAGAATCAAGAATATATGATCACATTTTGTATAATACAACTTATGTATTATAGCCACTATCAGATATTGGCTTATGAATTTTTGCACATAAAATTATATAATAACGCTATGTTAAATCGTAGAAATATATAAAAACACTTTCCAAGATAATCAAAAATTAATAACTTTCCGTTCTTTGAGAACAACTTTGTCATCAATATCACCAACACCAAAAAAATGCTTGATGTACCAATGAATCATCATTCTTTGGAGCAGACCTTGACGCTTAATGATATAATGATATGGCTACATGGTAAGGTTTTCTCCAAAAACTTTATCAAAATATCCACAATTTATTTAAGTTCCTCCTTAAGAGAATGGTAATGTGTGATATGATAGCTGAGTAATGGTATTTGATTTCTTAAACCTTAAATCTAATAAATATGGTTAACAATATGGAAATTAAAATTAATTTAAATTTAAAATAAGAAAATAGTAGAGATGATAGAAACATTACAATTTTCCTGGTATTTTAGTGGATTATAGAGTGTTGTATACATGTATGTCTCAATACATGGAGGCTCTAATTTTTTATAATGTAGTACTTTGCAATGGAGAAATTTGATCAAAATTAAAGAGTGGTTATTAATTAGAGAGACACATTGTGTTCAATTTAGTTTTACTTACACATATTTCTCAACAAATCAATTCTATGTTAAAATCCTTTTTATCCATATAATTAACAAATTGAGTTCTAGTGGGGGATACTTGAATCTGGTACATGGTAAAAAGGAGAAAATAAAGTGTACCAAAGTTTTTTAAGTTGTAAAAGAGAACTTTAATCGTTATATCAATAAATATCCATTCCAACCTATCTTATGCCTTAAAATATAAATTCTTAACCTAACCAACCTATCTTATGCCTTAAAATATAAATTCTTAACCTAACCAGACCCTTTTTTCCCTTGTGACTTCAAAGCAATCATTGTATTATGAGCTAATAGCCTCCCTTCATTAAAACACTCTGTTTGTTAGACACTGTCTAGATTAAACATAGTTTAAACTTATTCACCACCACCTTCGACGGTATGCGCATCACAACATTATAAAAATAGATAGGTCGAAGATCTTCCATATGTTTCAGTTGTTTAACCTTAGGAATAAGACATACAAGCCTACGATTTAGTTCCCTTGGCCCATGTCGTGTATCAAAGAAAATATGACAAAATAGAACAACATATCTTTTAAAATATTTCAATACGTATGAAAAATACCGAGTTCGACCCATGTGGATCTAGTGAGTTGTATTGATGCATGAACAAGACTACATTCTTAACTTCCTCATCCCTAATAGGTACTATGACGTACTGATTGTGAAATAATAATTAAAAAAAGTTTGCAAAAAGGGTAAAATTTGACACGACCTTAATCGAATAACCATATCAAACGAAATGGTAAAATATGACAGAATTTAAACAACTTACCCGAGCAGAAACAAAACCATGTAAAGCCATAGGAAAAAACATATGTGTGTGTACTATCCAACTAAATCATAGTGGAAGACATATAGATATGGAGGCCATAACAAGGAATATCACATATGCATGTCCCATAATTACAATATACCTGTTTATCTTGTCGTGGTTTCGATATTTTTGTTTATAACTATGAGCCAAAGCCAAGCGACCAAATCGAAATGTTCCTCCAGACTCTGATATTTTACTTTGAGCAGAAGATGCTTTTTTGATGAGTCGATTTGATCCATGTTTGTGGAGAAACCACCCTGCAAAGAGAAAGTCAGGTACCGAGATTTGTAAATAACAATCTGAGAATCTCAGATTAAAATTTAATTTAATTGCTTATCACCAAATGATAAGGAGTTGATAAAAAGAGCACAAAATATTTTACCTATCCAAGGAAATCCATGTTATAAAAGACGGCAACCTTTCCACTTTTGCTAACTTGATACATTTCCCTGTAGTATAGCAAGGTCATAGTTGCAGATCAATGTCCTCCACCAATACTATAGATGTCATTTTCTTCGTTATTTGTATTAATAACATATCGCCTCTCCAACCTTGAACTATTCTTGTTATCGACACTTGTTGTATCTCTTCTTTCAAGACATTTGTTCTCACTTCCCGTAGCTCGGGTCATCTTCTCACAATTTTCTTTTATCTTTTTCTAAAATGAAACAGTAAAAAAAATTATAAGATGTGAATTATAATAACACTTGCTTAATTGATTCTTAATAAACAATTATACAAATACCTTTATATGACCTAGGCGATTGGACACAAGTTTTTTT
>NW_027419801.1:0-23453 GCF_009905375.1 Apium graveolens
AGTACACGGTTTTTTTTCTCCGATACTGAGTAGGGATGCATTATGGATATTTTCACATAATTTAACCCATATTTATGTTTTAATTTGAACCGAGCCATATTTCACGGGATTCGGACGAGAAACCGCGTAGATTTGGCTGAAATGGAGTTTTCGGTGAAAACTCAAAGGGGTTAGTACACGGTTTTTTCTCCGATACTGAGTCGGGATGCATTATGGATATTTTCACATACTTTAATCCATATTGATATTTTAATTTGAGCCGAGCCATATTTCGCGGGATTCGGACGAGAAACCGAGTAGATTTGGCTGAAATGGAGTTTTCGGTGAAAACTCAAAGGGGTTAGTACACGGTTTTTTCTTCCGATACTGAGTCGGGATGCATTATGGATATTTTCACATACTTTAATCCATATTGATATTTTAATTTGAACCGAGCCATATTTCGCGGGATTACGGACGAGAAACGAGTAGATTTGGCTGAAATGGAGTTTTCGGTGAAAACTCAAAGGGGTTAGTACACGGTTTTTTCTCCGATACTGAGTCGGGATGCATTATGGATATTTTCACATAATTTAATCCATATTGATATTTTAATTTGAGCCGAGCCATATTTCGCGGAATTCGGACGAGAAACCGAGTAGATTTGGCTGAAATGGAGTTTTCGGTGAAAACTCAAAGGGGTTAGTACACGGTTTTTTCTCCGATACTGAGTCGGGATGCATTATGGATATTTTCACATAATTTAATCCATATTGATGTATTTAATTTGAACCGAGCCATATTTCGCGGGATTCGGACGAGAAACCGAGTAGATTTGGCTGAAATGGAGTTTTCGGTGAAAACTCAAAGGGGTTAGTACACGGTTTTTTCTCCGATACTGAGTCGGGATGCATTATGGATATTTTCACATAATTTAACCCATATTGATGTTTTAATTTGAACCGAGCCATATTTCACGGGATTCGGACGAGAAACCGAGTAGATTTGGCTGAAATGGAGTTTTCGGTGAAAACTCAAAGGGATTAGTACACGGTTTTTTCTCCGATACTGAGTCGGGATGCATTATGGATATTTTCATATAATTTAATCCATATTGATGTTTTAATTTGAACCGATCCATATTTCGCGGGATTCGGACGAGAAACCGAGTAGATTTGGCTGAAATGGAGTTTTCGGTGAAAACTCAAAGGGGTTAGTACACGGTTTTTTCTCCGATACTGAGTCGGGATGCATTATGGATATTTTCACATAATTTAACCCATATTGATGTTTTAATTTGAACCGAGCCATATTTCACGGGATTCGGACGAGAAACCGAGTAGATTTGGCTGAAATGGAGTTTTCGGTGAAAACTCAAAGGGGTTAGTACACGGTTTTTTCTCCGATACTGAGTCGGGATGCATTATGGATATTTTCACATAATTTAACCCATATTGATGTTTTAATTTGAACCGAGCCATATTTCACGGGATTCGGACGAGAAACCGCGTAGATTTGGCTGAAATGGAGTTTTCGGTGAAAACTCAAAGGGGTTAGTACACGGTTTTTTCTCCGATACTGAGTCGGGATGCATTATGGATATTTTCACATAATTTAACCCATATTGATGTTTTAATTTGAACCGAGCCATATTTCACGGGATTCGGACGAGAAAACGAGTAGATTTGGCTGAAATGGAGTTTTCGGTGAAAACTCAAAGGGATTAGTACACGGTTTTTTCTCCGATACTGAGTCGGGATGCATTATGGATATTTTCATATAATTTAATCCATATTGATGTTTTAATTTGAACCGATCCATATTTCGCGGGATTCGGACGAGAAACCGAGTAGATTTGGCTGAAATGGAGATTTCGGTGAAAACTCAAAGGGGTTAGTACACGGTTTTTTCTCCGATACTGAGTAGGGATGCATTATGGATATTTTCACATAATTTAACCCATATTGATGTTTTAATTTAAACCGAGCCATATTTCACGGGATTCGGACGAGAAAACTGAGTAGATTTGGCTGAAATGGAGTTTTCGGTGAAAACTCAAAGGGGTTAGTACACGGTTTTTCTCCGATACTGAGTAGGGATGCATTATGGATATTTTCACATAATTTAACCCATATTTATGTTTTAATTTGAACCGAGCCATATTTCACGGGATTCGGACGAGAAACCGCGTAGATTTGGCTGAAATGGAGTTTTCGGTGAAAACTCAAAGGGGTTAGTACACGGTTTTTTCTCCGATACTGAGTCGGGATGCATTATGGATATTTTCACATACTTTAATCCATATTGATATTTTAATTTGAGCCGAGCCATATTTCGCGGGATTCGGACGAGAAACCGAGTAGATTTGGCTGAAATGGAGTTTTCGGTGAAAACTCAAAGGGGTTAGTACACGGTTTTTTCTTCGATACTGAGTCGGGATGCATTATGGATATTTTCACATAATTTAATCCATATTGATATTTTAATTTGAACCGAGCCATATTTCGCGGAATTCGGACGAGAAACCGAGTAGATTTGGTTGAAATGGAGTTTTCGGTGAAAACTCAAAGGGGTTAGTACACGGTTTTTTCTCCGATACTGAGTCGGGATGCATTATGGATATTTTCACATAATTTAATCCATATTGATGTATTTAATTTGAACCGAGCCATATTTCGCGGGATTCGGACGAGAAACCGGGTAGATTTGGCTGAAATGGAGTTTTCGGTGAAAACTCAAAGGGGTTAGTACACGGTTTTTTCTCCGATACTGAGTCGGGATGCATTATGGATATTTTCACATAATTTAACCCATATTGATGTTTTAATTTGAACCGAGCCATATTTCACGGGATTCGGACGAGAAAACGAGTAGATTTGGCTGAAATGGAGTTTTCGGTGAAAACTCAAAGGGGATTAGTACACGGTTTTTTCTCCGATACTGAGTCGGGATGCATTATGGATATTTTCACTATAATTTAATCCATATTGATGTTTTAATTTGAACCGATCCATATTTCACGGGATTCGGACGAGAAACCGAGTAGATTGGCTGAAATGGAGATTTTCGGTGAAAACTCAAAGGGGTTAGTACACGGTTTTTTCTCCGATACTGAGTAGGGATGCATTATGGATATTTTCACATAATTTAACCATATTGATGTTTTAATTTGAACCGAGCCATATTTCACGGGATTCGGACGAGAAAACGAGTAGATTTGGCTGAAATGGAGTTTTCGGTGAAAACTCAAAGGGGTTAGTACACGGTTTTTTCTTCGATACTGAGTCGGGATGCATTATGGATATTTTCACATAATTTAATCCATATTGATATTTTAATTTGAGCCGAGCCATATTTTGCGGAATTCGGACGAGAAACCGAGTAGATTTGGTTGAAATGGAGTTTTCGGTGAAAACTCAAAGGGCTTAGTACACGGTTTTTTCTCCGATACTGAGTCGGGATGCATTATGGATATTTTCACATAATTTAATCCATATTGATGTATTAATTTGAACCGAGCCATATTTCGCGGGATTCGGACGAGAAACCGGGTAGATTTGGCTGAAATGGAGTTTTCGGTGAAAACTCAAAGGGGTTAGTACACGGTTTTTTCTCCGATACTGAGTCGGGATGCATTATGGATATTTTCACATAATTTAACCCATATTGATGTTTTAATTTGAACCGAGCCATATTTCACGGGATTCGGACGAGAAAACGAGTAGATTTGGCTGAAATGGAGTTTTCGGTGAAAACTCAAAGGGGTTAGTACACGGTTTTTTCTCCGATACTGAGTCGGGATGCATTATGGATATTTTCATATAATTTAATCCATATTGATGTTTTAATTTGAACCGATCCATATTTCGCGGGATTCGGACGAGAAACCGAGTAGATTTGGCTGAAATGGAGATTTCGGTGAAAACTCAAAGGGGTTAGTACACGGTTTTTTCTCCGATACTGAGTAGGGATGCATTATGGATATTTTCACATAATTTAACCCATATTGATGTTTTAATTTGAACCGAGCCATATTTCACGGGATTCGGACGAGAAACGAGTAGATTTGGCTGAAATGGAGTTTTCGGTGAAAACTCAAAGGGGTTAGTACACGGTTTTTTCTCCGATACTGAGTAGGGATGCATTATGGATATTTTCACATAATTTAACCCATATTGATGTTTTAATTTGAACCGAGCCATATTTCACGGGATTCGGACGAGAAACCGCGTAGATTTGGCTGAAATGGAGTTTTCGGTGAAAACTCAAAGGGGTTAGTACACGGTTTTTTCTCCGATACTGAGTCGGGATGCATTATGGATATTTTCACATACTTTAATCCATATTGATATTTTAATTTGAGCCGAGCCATATTTCGCGGGATTCGGACGAGAAACCGAGTAGATTTGGCTGAAATGGAGTTTTCGGTGAAAACTCAAAGGGGTTAGTACACGGTTTTTTCTCCGATACTGAGTCGGGATGCATTATGGATATTTTCACATAATTTAACCCATATTGATGTTTTAATTTGAACCGAGCCATATTTCACGGGATTCGGACGAGAAACCGAGTAGATTTGGCTGAAATGGAGTTTTCGGTGAAAACTCAAAGGGGTTAGTACACGGTTTTTTCTCCGATACTGAGTCGGGATGCATTATGGATATTTTCACATACTTTAATCCATATTGATATTTTAATTTGAGCCGAGCCATATTTCGCGGGATTCGGACGAGAAACCGAGTAGATTTGGCTGAAATGGAGTTTTCGGTGAAAACTCAAAGGGGTTAGTACACGGTTTTTTCTCCGATACTGAGTCGGGATGCATTATGGATATTTTCACATACTTTAATCCATATTGATATTTTAATTTGAACCGAGCCATATTTCGCGGGATTCGGACGAGAAACCGAGTAGATTTGGCTGAAATGGAGTTTTCGGTGAAAACTCAAAGGGGTTAGTACACGGTTTTTTCTCCGATACTGAGTCGGGATGCATTATGGATATTTTCACATAATTTAATCCATATTGATATTTTAATTTGAGCCGAGCCATATTTCGCGGAATTCGGACGAGAAACCGAGTAGATTTGGCTGAAATGGAGTTTTCGGTGAAAACTCAAAGGGGTTAGTACACGGTTTTTTCTCCGATACTGAGTCGGGATGCATTATGGATATTTTCACATAATTTAATCCATATTGATGTATTAATTTGAACCGAGCCATATTTCGCGGGATTCGGACGAGAAACCGAGTAGATTTGGCTGAAATGGAGTTTTCGGTGAAAACTCAAAGGGGTTAGTACACGGTTTTTTCTCCGATACTGAGTCGGGATGCATTATGGATATTTTCACATAATTTAACCCATATTGATGTTTTAATTTGAACCGAGCCATATTTCACGGGATTCGGACGAGAAAACGAGTAGATTTGGCTGAAATGGAGTTTTCGGTGAAAACTCAAAGGGATTAGTACACGGTTTTTTCTCCGATACTGAGTCGGGATGCATTATGGATATTTTCATATAATTTAATCCATATTGATGTTTTAATTTGAACCGATCCATATTTCACGGGATTCGGACGAGAAACCGAGTAGATTTGGCTGAAATGGAGATTTCGGTGAAAACTCAAAGGGGTTAGTACACGGTTTTTTCTCCGATACTGAGTAGGGATGCATTATGGATATTTTCACATAATTTAACCCATATTGATGTTTTAATTTGAACCGAGCCATATTTCACGGGATTCGGACGAGAAAACGAGTAGATTTGGCTGAAATGGAGTTTTCGGTGAAAACTCAAAGGGGTTAGTACACGGTTTTTTCTCCGATACTGAGTCGGGATGCATTATGGATATTTTCACATAATTTAATCCATATTGATATTTTAATTTGAGCCGAGCCATATTTCGCGGAATTCGGACGAGAAACCGAGTAGATTTGGCTTGAAATGGAGTTTTCGGTGAAAACTCAAAGGGGTTAGTACACGGTTTTTTCTCCGATACTGAGTCGGGATGCATTATGGATATTTTCACATAATTTAATCCATATTGATGTATTAATTTGAACCGAGCCATATTTCGCGGGATTCGGAGGAGAAACCGGGTAGATTTGGCTGAAATGGAGTTTTCGGTGAAAACTCAAAGGGGTTAGTACACGGTTTTTTCTCCGATACTGAGTCGGGATGCATTATGGATATTTTCACATACTTTAATCCATATTGATATTTTAATTTGAGCCGAGCCATATTTCGCGGGATTCAGACGAGAAACCGAGTAGATTTGGCTGAAATGGAGTTTTCGGTGAAAACTCAAAGGGGTTAGTACACGGTTTTTTCTCCGATACTGAGTCGGGATGCATTATGGATATTTTCACATAATTTAACCCATATTGATGTTTTAATTTGAACCGAGCCATATTTCACGGGATTCGGACGAGAAAACAAGTAGATTTGGCTGAAATGGAGTTTTCGGTGAAAACTCAAAGGGATTATGTAACACCCCCAGATCCGGGGTCGGGAATCCGGGTTGTCACGGTCTTTCTTTCCACAATATCACTTTACTTAATTAATAATAAATACCCTCATGCTGTGACCCCACACTAACACACACCACAACTCATTATAGTCTCAGAGATGAAATTGAAATAAGTACAAGTCTTTGAATCCACAATTTAAAATTATTACAACCCAAAATAATTACTTGATAATTTACAGTTAATTGCCATTATCTGCCACAAGTTATAATTATACATAATTGGATTCTCAAAAGTAGATGGTCTAAACTACAATGGATCTACCTCTGCAGCTATAGCAGCTACAATATCAGCGGGAAGACGCGGGACGCTTCCCACGCGCTTGCGCTGGGTCTGCTGGAGTCTGGCCATCTCTCCTAACTGTTGTTGTGTGATGAAGAAATAAAGCAAGAGTGAGCCTTACAGCTCGCAAGATAATATGTATAGTGGTAACAATAATATAAGTATCTACATGGATACTTACTAGCATCTCTATCATATGCAAGATAATTACTTGCTAGATATAAGTAAAAACAAGGAATGAAGCTACCAATACTTCACCACACTTATATCATATAAAGTTACTTGAACTGCCACCGCTCAAAGTATTATAAGTTTTAAGAAAAACATCCCATAGATGAGACCACAAGTTAAGACTTGAATAGATTCAATCTTTGAAATATTATTGAATGAAAAAAAAAGTTATGAGATACTTTATTTAGTCCCGATATATATATATATCCACATATATATATATCCCGAAAACATTTCCTGGAACCTCTGTTATGTGAAGTATGAACAGAGTTCGAAACATCCAATGAATTTTGGAAAGGAAAAGAATTTTGGCATAAACCCGATATCTCGCTGATCAGGCAAAGATACCAATAAGTAACCTTTTCTACTAGTAGATGGACGAATTCCCCACTGGTCATCACCCTGGTCATAATTAAGACCTATGCTGGACTGCCACTCAGCCACCTATGCATTTGATGGACTCCCACTGAGCCACTTACACAATAATAGACCGTACCTCGGCCTGTCGCTTATGCCGACTCAATGAGAGGGGCTTACTTCCCGAACTTTGGGCAAGTAATCAATTCATTTACCAAAACTGCGACCTTGTTGCGAATATAAAATACACCACTGAGCCGGATCCCTCAAGTTTTGAACGAGTATTTAAATCCCCTTAAAAGGAAGATCTTAAATATAAAAATGAGTTTTGGGATCCGCTCTATCTTTTAAAAATCATTTCGAAGACTCGAAAACACTTTATAGAGTGTTTGGAGTAAAGCTGATTTAATGAAGTAAATCAGTCCCCAGAATATTTAGAAAATGACTGAATATTATTAATTAAATAATATTCCCATAAAGAATAATCTTTATAAAAATAATTGAAGTAGAAGTATTAAAATTTATACTTGAAACGAGTATTAAATAACCAAAGATATACTTATATGAAAGTATTATCTTTATTTGAATAATCGAAAATAAGTTTGATTATTGACATCTTATTCTTTAATAAAATAAAGAATATATTTCAGCAAATAATCGGAGTCATAGATCCTCAAATGAATATTCAAATAATGCTCAATAAATAAAATAAGCTGAGTCATAATACCTCGAATGAATAGTATAAATAATATTCATTAAATAAAATAAAGGAGTCATACATCCTCAAATGAATATTCAAATAATATTCAATAAATAATATAAAAGGAGTCATAAGTCCTCGAATAATATTCGAAATAATATTCAATAATAAAATAAAATTTAAAGTTATCGAATAAACCTTATTCGATTAATAGTTTGGAAAACTATAACCATATATATATATATAAATATATATATATATATATATCCATATATACAAGATTACTCGGGATCCTCGACTCCCGGTTTTTGAAATATGTTCACCTTTGGGTCCCTATACTAAGGGTATACACAAGTTACCGCTATCCTCTAGCATAGGTATTATCAACTGAACCAACAGATATATATTCCAAGAATATGAAACAGGCATGCATACATACTATATCACATGCTACAATATATCGCATCATTTGCTAATTATCCAACATGCATCTATCGCAAGATAATGCAAATACATATATTCATCACAACAACAGTATAACGGATAGAATACTTGCCTGAGCGACTTGGGGGTGAGAAAGGCTCGGGACGAGTCTGATAACCTATAAACAACAAGTAAGTTGGAATTAAACCAAAATCACTTGTAAATCTATGCTTTAACTAACTTAGACTCTAACGCTTGTTTGGCGCTCACCGATTCGCTTAAGTCACTCGGGTACCCTCGGCTCCGCCATTTTTAATAATTTAACCTTTACGAGTTTTAAAGCGATTCCTTCGCGAATGACTTACCAACTGCCTAACACACTTACCATAAATGTTTCACACATTAATTAACCCTTTTTGGTCTTTAACCTATGTTTCAAAGTAAGGCGAGGGAAAAAGTTTCGTTCGCGAAACGCCGTTACTTGAAACGGTCGTTTCTCCTAAACCGTAAATCGGAATCGAACGAACTACATATCAAAACGAAGCTCGTAACATGAGCTATCTAAACATGGTAGTGGTCACAATTTAGCAGGGGGTTCTCGGGTCCTAATGCTATGCACAAAAACAGTCCAAAGAAAATCGGACGTTACGACGGCTATGTTTACGCGATTTCCCATTTTTTTAAACTATCCACAATCAACACAAACCATCCTCAAATCCAACACACAACAAACACCCATCCTTATCACATCATAACAACCCCAACCAATTCAATTTAACCATTCATACTTATGCTTAAACTTTACTTTAATCATTCTTAAGTTTCTTTAAATCAAAACCACAAAATTACCATTTCATTTCACTACCATTCCAAATCTCAAACTCTAATCATAACAACAACTACAATAACATCCTACTCATCAAAATCACCTTATAATATATATATGAACCTAGGGTTTGAAAATGGTATACCTTCCTTGAAGTGGTGGGTTGAGCTAGGAAGCCTTAAGAAGCTTGGAGAAGCCTTAGGAAAGCTTGGATCTTTAAGAAAAACAAGAAAAAGTTCAAGTTAAAAACTTGAAAACACTATTCATTGTCTTCTTCATTGATTAAATGGAGAAGCTAGAGAAAGAATTAATGGCTTAAACTCATGATATAGCCATAACTAAGCATAAAGATGGTTAGGGAATTTTCTTACCAATTAAGGATGCTTGGATCTTGATTTTGGAAATTTTTTTCTTTGAAAAAGGCAAAAAGCCGAGAGCTAATATGAAGAACAATGCCTTGGCTGATTTTTTTGATTTTTGATGAAATGATTTGCTAGTTGGTTGGCTTGGTTTTGTTTTTGATTTAGCAAATTACTACCTTGCCCTTGAATTTGTGTGGTTCTTAATCAACCACACCTCCCTTCTTCCCATGTCATGCTTACCTCATCCTCATGATGTCATCCTTCCTTCCTTGTCTTCTTTCTATTGGTTGGATGACATCACTCTCATTAATCCCTTTGATTAGCTTCCTAATCGTTTGCCTAATGACCGCTGATCTGTTATACGGTTCGCTTAACTTTCGTTCTCGTTTATCGTTTGAAGGATCATACCCGGGATCTTATTACTTAGGTTCCCTTAACCTTTCTCAATACATTATATTCCTTTTTATGATCCTCTATTATAATCCTTTAATTTAAATCCTTTTTATTCTGTTACCTTATACTCAATTCTCTCCGTATCTTGTGGATTTCCGGGAAAAACCAAAGTGTTCGGAATTGGATTCTGACGATATTTACATACACTTATATACTTCATAGAGTACTAATAAAATCCCAGAATATCCATAACAGAACCCCTACATAGTGTGGCATGAAAAGTTTTCTCATTCAGCTAAAACACTATTCACAAGGGTTACAAAAAGTTGAAAATTTTTGGGGTTATTACAGTCTCCCCTCCTTAAAAGGATTCCGTCCCGGAATCAAACAGAAAACAAATGGGGGTACTTTTCTAGCATTGCGCTCTCTAGTTCCCAAGTCGATTCTTCCGCATTATGATTCTGCCATAGTACTCTGACTAGCTTGATCACCTTGTTCCGAAGCACCTGCTCCTTCTTATCTATGATCCTTACTGGCTTCTCCACGTAAGTTAGATCTGGCTGCATATCCACCTGCTCGTACTCCACTATGTGCCTGGCATCCCGATGATACCTCCTTAGCATTGACACATGGAACACATTATTAACTTGTTGCAAATTAGGGGGTAGGGCTAGCTCGTAAGCTAACTTTCCAATCCGTCTTAATATCTCAAAAGGTCCAATGTATCTTGGGCTTAGTTTTCCTTTCTTTCCGAACCTCATTAATCCCTTCCAAGGGGATACTTTCAACAGTACTAAGTCCCCTACTTCATATTCCTTGTCCTTTCGGGCTAGGTCTGCATATTTCTTCTGTCTGTCTTGGGCTGCTACAAGTCGCCCTCTGATAAGATCCACTATATCTCTGGTCCTTTGGACCACTTCGGGTCCGAGCATCTTCCGCTCTCCTACTTCATCCCAGTATAAGGGAGATCGACACCTTCTTCCGTACAAGGCCTCATAAGGCGGCATCCCGATGCTAGCATGAAAGCTATTGTTATAAGAAAACTCGATCAACGGCAGGTGATCATCCCAACTTCCTTTAAGGTCTATTGCACAGACTCTCAACATATCCTCTAGTGTCTGGATGGTCCTTTCATTCTGTCCATCCGTCTGGGGATGGTACGCGGTACTCATATTTAACTTGGTCCCCGCACATTCCTGAAAGCTCCTCCAAAATCTGGAGTTGAACCTAGGGTCTCGGTCTGAGACAATGGACGCTGGGACTCCATGTCGTGTCACTATTTCCTTAAGGTAAATGTCCACCAGTCTATCGACTGTGTATCTCTCATTGATAGGAATGAAATGAGCTGACTTTGTCAATCGGTCTATAATTACCCAAATGGCATCGTGATTGGCTTTCGTCCTTGGCAAGCCTACAACAAAATCCATCGCTATCTGTTCCCATTTCCATTCGGGAATCTCCAGGGGTCGCAAAAGTCCACTGGGTCTCTGGTGCTCTGCCTTTACTCTTTGGCAAGTCAAACACTTGTTTACCCATTCTGCTACGTCCCTCTTCATGTTGGGCCACCAGTAATATTCCTTCAAATCCCTATACATCTTGGTACTTCCCGGGTGAATGGAATACCTTGAACTATGGCTTTCATCCAAAATCTCATCTTTAAGTTCTTGAACATTCGGAACCCAAATTCGGTAGGAGTACCTCATTATCCCTTTATCATCTTTCTCAGTATGGATCTCCTCTCCAGTCATTGACTTTCTGTCTTCATTCATTATTTTCTCTTGGCACAATCTGATCTTTTCCAATAATTCTGGCTGCATTGAGATCTCAAAAAGCTTTTCAGTTCCGGTTCCGGTTACCTTTACTTCTATTTCCATTTTCTCAAAATCCCTTATCAACTCTTCCGAAGTCGTTATCATTCTGAGTCTTTCCTTTCTACTAAGGGCATCAGCCACCACATTGGCTTTCCCTGGATGATAGAGAATCTCACAATCATAGTCCTTGATTAGTTCTAACCATCTCCTCTGGCGCATGTTGAGCTCTTTCTGCATAAATATGTACTTGAGGCTCTTATGGTCTGTGAAAATCTCGCACTTCTCTCCATACAAGTAGTGCCTCCAAATTTTTAAAGCAAATACTATTGCCGCGAGCTCAAGGTCATGAGTAGGATATCTAACCTCGTATTCCTTCAGTTGTCTCGACGCATACGCGATAACTTTACCGTGCTGCATAAGCACACATCCTAATCCTTTGTGCGACGCGTCACTATATATCACAAAATCTCCTTTTCCGTCCGGCAATGCCAATACCGGAGCCGTTATCAACCTCTTCTTTAATTCCTGAAAACTGTTCTCGCATTTCTCCGTCCATTCAAACTTCTCTGTCTTACGAGTAAGTCGTGTCAAAGGGGCTGCGATCTTCGCAAAGTCCTGTACAAATCTACGATAGTAGCCGGCCAATCCTATGAAACTCCTTACCTCTGTGGGTGTGGTTGGCCTTTCCCAATTTGAGACCGCCTCTATCTTGGAGGGGTCGACCAATACTCCTTCTTTATTGATCACATGTCCTAAAAACTGTACTTCATTCCGCCAGAATTCACACTTCGAGAATTTGGCATATAACTGCTCCTCTCTGAGTATTCCTAGAGCTATCCTCAAATGCTCTGCATGTTCTGCCTCAGTCCTTGAGTAGATCAAAATATCATCGATAAAAACTATCACACACTTGTCCAAGTACTTCTTAAATACTCTATTCATTAAATCCATGAAAGCTGCTGGGGCGTTGGTTAATCCAAAGGACATTACCAAGAACTCATAATGCCCATACCTGGTACGGAACGCTGTCTTGGAAATATCTTCGGGTTTAATCTTTAGTTGGTGATATCCAGTTCTCAGGTCAATCTTGGAAAAATAAACAGCATCCTTTAGCTGGTCGAACAGATCGTCTATTCTAGGTAATGGGTACCTGTTCTTTATGGTTAGCTTGTTCAACTCTCGATAGTCTATGCACAACCTCATGCTCCCATCTTTCTTCTTAACAAATAAAACTGGTGCTCCCCACGGGGACACACTGGGTCTTATCATACCCTTATCCAAGAGTTCCTGCAATTGGATAGCTAATTCCTTCATTTCTAACGGGGCTAACCGGTAAGGTGCTTTGGAAACTGGCGCCGTCCCTGGGGCCAACTCAATAGCAAATTCAATCACTCTATCGGGTGGTAATCCCGGAAGGTCTTGAGGGAATACATCCCCAAATTCGTTGACTACTGGAATATCTTGTAAGTTGGGCACCTCCTTCTGCGTGTCCACCACATAAGCTAGGTAGGCCTCACTTCCTTTTCGTAGCATCCTTTTGGCCTGAGCCATGGTCAAAAATTTCTGCGTCTGCCTCTTTCCTCTAAATATAACTTCTTTCTTCCCGGGGATATTTAACTTAACTTTCTTCCCTTTACAGTCTATCTGAGCATCGTTGCTAGATAGCCAGTCCATTCCCAAAATCACATCAAACTCCCCTAATTTAAAAGGAATCAAATCAACACTGAAAGATTGCTCCCCTATGCCTATCTCACAGGCGGGGTGAATCTGGTTAACAGGAATAATTTCATGATTGGCTATTTCTACTTGTAAGGGTTCTATCAAGGGTTTAGCCTTAAGTCTTAACTTACGCGCAAAGTCCTTTGATATAAAAGATTTAGTTGCTCCCGAATCAAATAAAACATTTGCACTGACTGAATTTAGAGAAAGGGTACCTGCTATCACATCTGAATCTTTCATAGCATCCTGGACTGTCATGTTGAAAGTCCTCGCAGTAGGTGGCTTATTAGAAGCAGCCCTGCTTGCTCCCGAAGCTGCTGGTTTGTTCATTGGGCAATCCTTCTTCCAATGACCCTGGCGTCCACACTGATGACAATTGGTGGTTGGAACAATGGCAGGGGTTGATGATGGGCACCTAGTTGAATAGTGGCCTTCCCGACCGCACTTAAAACAGGTTACTGGCCTTTCCTTACACTCCCCAGTGTGGTTCCTTCCACATCTGTTACAGGCTGGCAATGGGGGTCGAGACTGGTTGGAATAGGACATTCTTGACTTCTGGCCGCCCTGGCTCACACTCACACTCATTGGTCGCTTAAACCCAGTGTTCCTTCCTGGCAGGGACACTGCTCCTCGATTATATCTAGTTGGGAAGCTCCTTCCTGCGGAACCTCCACCCGTGCTCATACTTTTCCTCTTTATTCCTTTCTCCTCTCTTTCCTTCTGCATCTGTTCACTTCCAACTTCTACAATCGTTGCCTTTTGCACCAGAGTGGCATAGTCCGTAAGCTCAAGGATTGCCACCCTATTCTGAATCCACGGTTTCAGTCCCTGCTGAAACCTCCTAGCTTTCTTTTCCTCGGTGCTCACAAACTCCGGCACAAACCTTGATAACTCAGTAAATTTCGCTTCGTACTCTGCTACAGACAAGTTATTCTGCTTTAACTCCAAGAACTTGAGCTCCATCTGGCTTTCCATAAACCTCGGGAAATACTTCCCCATAAACAACTGACTAAATCTCTCCCAGGTTATAATAGCACCTGTCTCCATGTTTTTCTTGGCCTCCCACCAGTAGTTAGCTTCTCCTTTCAGAAGGTAGGTAGCAAATACAGTCTTCTGTGCCTCCTCGGTACTCAAAATCTCAAAAGATTTCTCCATTTCCTTTAACCATGCCCTTGCCTCAACTGGGTCGGCTGATCCGTGGAACTCAGGGGGCTTAAGGGACTTAAAAGCCCTGAAAGAGTTTGCCACTGCATTGTTACTTCCTTGAGGGGGTGGGTTGGGTTGACGTTCCAAATTCTGCCTTAGGAGTTGCATGAACTGGCTCATGGGATCCATGCCTGGGTTTGGTACTGGTTGCTCAACCTCGGTTTCTCCTTCTTCAGCCTCTATCTCAAATCCCTCAACATCATATGTTTCCTCTTCCTTTTCATACAGGGAGTCATCCTGTTCCACATAATCCTCATCTTCCTCTTCACTGTGTTCTTGGTTTCTATTGTCCTGATTATGGCTTCCCTGGTCCTCAGACCCAGGGTTCGCCCTTGTTCCAATCTTTCTTGGCGGCATGATTCTGATAATAATAAAAACAATTATTGGGAAAAATTCAACGTTAGGTCACAATCATATACAACATTGTGCCTTGCACAGCTCTTATAATGGGGAGAACGTATAACGCAATTCTATTATTTTAAGAAAGTTCTAATACGAAGTGCAGTAAATATAATAATAAAACAGTGATCCCGTCACTATGGAACTGAACCGAAAGGAAACAAATATATACATAATGCGAGAAATACATAGTTTGATCTGGTCAAAAGTACAACAGTGCTACAGTCATCTGTCCCAAAAGTGATACACAAGAGTCTATCTGTCTAGTCAGAAAAAGGGATGCTATATACAAGTCAACTATCCCGGAAAATTGGCTCTTACTAAGGCCTCGGCTAACTAGACAACTAGACTATTCCATCATCAATCCTGAATCACACACCGGAGCGGGTCAGCTCCCAAACCCTTTCCATCGCACGACGGAAGATATAGTCGGCCTGCCGCCTGGAGATCCTACCATGCCTGTCCCCCTGGAGAGATCTGAGTCTCGCTCGGGACGTGAGCTCTATCCCCGTAAGCTCCCTCCTCAAGGATCGGGGTATAGAAGCCCTGGTCTCATAAGCTCGGGTACGCCTACCCGCCCTCTCTGCATCCAGCTCCCTCCTGGCCTCATCCAGTCGGGCCTCGGCAACAGCCACTCGGGTCCTCAAAACATCCTGAACATATCCATGAGCTAACGAAGACTGCCTCTGGGCAGGGTCAAGAGGTGGTGAATCCGGAGCCGCTGAGGGTGCCTCCTCGGTCTGCCTAGGCTCGGAAGTATGGGTCTCTGAGCTGTCATCATCAGGAATCCAAGATAGTGGTGGAGGGGTAGGGGCTCTGACCACCGGAAGTGTGGGTAAAGGGATACCAGCATACACTACCATAGATCCAACACGCTCCTCAGCTACTGGGACCTCATCCGGGTCCTCCTCATCTGGAATAGCAATAACCTCTGTCTCTGACTCCTCTGAGGGGTCCTCCTCATCTGAAACAGCAATGACCTCCGTCTCAGGCTCCTCTGGGGGGTCCTCCTCATCCTCCTCCATCTCAGGCTCCTCCTGATCCTCAACATCTAGCAATGCCTCATCATGCTCACGCTCGAACATCTCTGGGTCCTCTATCTCAGGCGCCTACACATTAAACGAGCTAAGTTACTATCATGATACTTATAAGGGTTCCCGTAAGGGTTTTAACTGTCAGCACTACTTTAAGTAGTCCGACCATGAACTTGGCAAGAGTTCTTATTATCTTTGTGAGTTTATTATTTTATCGTCGCATCATCTCTGAGGTTTATAACGCTTAGCTCTGATACCATTTCTGTAACACCCCCAGATCGGGGGTCGGGAATCCGGGTTGTCACGGTCTTTCTTTCCACAATATCACTTTACTTAATTAATAATAAATACCCTCATGCTGTGACCCCACACTAACACACACCACAACTCGTTATAGTCTCAGAGATGAAATTGAAATAAGTACAAGTCTTTGAATCCACAATTTAAAATTATTACAACCCAAAATAATTACTTGATAATTTACAGTTAATTGCCATTATCTGCCACAAGTTATAATTATACATAATTGGATTCTCAAAAGTAGATGGTCTAAACTACAATGGATCTACCTCTGCAGCTATAGCAGCTACAATATCAGCGGGAAGACGCGGGACGCTTCCCACGCGCTTGCGCTGGGTCTGCTGGAGTCTGGCCATCTCTCCTAACTGTTGTTGTGTGATGAAGAAATAAAGCAAGAGTGAGCCTTACAGCTCGCAAGATAATATGTATAGTGGTAACAATAATATAAGTATCTACATGGATACTTACTAGCATCTCTATCATATGCAAGATAATTACTTGCTAGATATAAGTAAAAACAAGGAATGAAGCTACCAATACTTCACCACACTTATATCATATAAAGTTACTTGAACTGCCACCGCTCAAAGTATTATAAGTTTTAAGAAAAACATCCCATAGATGAGACCACAAGTTAAGACTTGAATAGATTCAATCTTTGAAATATTATTGAATGAAAAAAAAAAGTTATGAGATACTTTATTTAGTCCCGATATATATATATATCCACATATATATATATCCCGAAAACATTTCCTGGAACCTCTGTTATGTGAAGTATGAACAGAGTTCGAAACATCCAATGAATTTTGGAAAGGAAAAGAATTTTGGCATAAACCCGATATCTCGCTGATCAGGCAAAGATACCAATAAGTAACCTTTTCTACTAGTAGATGGACGAATTCCCCACTGGTCATCACCCTGGTCATAATTAAGACCTATGCTGGACTGCCACTCAGCCACCTATGCATTTGATGGACTCCCACTGAGCCACTTACACAATAATAGACCGTACCTCGGCCTGTCGCTTATGCCGACTCAATGAGAGGGGCTTACTTCCCGAACTTTGGGCAAGTAATCAATTCATTTACCAAAACTGCGACCTTGTTGCGAATATAAAATACACCACTGAGCCGGATCCCTCAAGTTTTGAACGAGTATTTAAATCCCCTTAAAAGGAAGATCTTAAATATAAAAATGAGTTTTGGGATCCGCTCTATCTTTTAAAAATCATTTCGAAGACTCGAAAACACTTTATAGAGTGTTTGGAGTAAAGCTGATTTAATGAAGTAAATCAGTCCCCAGAATATTTAGAAAATGACTGAATATTATTAATTAAATAATATTCCCATAAAGAATAATCTTTATAAAAATAATAGAAGTAGAAGTATTAAAATTTATACTTGAAACGAGTATTAAATAACCAAAGATATACTTATATGAAAGTATTATCTTTATTTGAATAATCGAAAATAAGTTTGATTATTGACATCTTATTCTTTAATAAAATAAAGAATATATTTCAGCAAATAATCGGAGTCATAGATCCTCAAATGAATATTCAAATAATGCTCAATAAATAAAATAAGCTGAGTCATAATACCTCGAATGAATAGTATAAATAATATTCATTAAATAAAATAAAGGAGTCATACATCCTCAAATGAATATTCAAATAATATTCAATAAATAATATAAAAGGAGTCATAAGTCCTCGAATAATATTCGAAATAATATTCAATAATAAAATAAAATTTAAAGTTATCGAATAAACCTTATTCGATTAATAGTTTGGAAAACTATAACCATATATATATATATAAATATATATATATATATATCCATATATACAAGATTACTCGGGATCCTCGACTCCCGGTTTTTGAAATATGTTCACCTTTGGGTCCCTATACTAAGGGTATACACAAGTTACCGCTATCCTCTAGCATAGGTATTATCAACTGAACCAACAGATATATATTCCAAGAATATGAAACAGGCATGCATACATACTATATCACATGCTACAATATATCGCATCATTTGCTAATTATCCAACATGCATCTATCGCAAGATAATGCAAATACATATATTCATCACAACAACAGTATAACGGATAGAATACTTGCCTGAGCGACTTGGGGGTGAGAAAGGCTCGGGACGAGTCTGATAACCTATAAACAACAAGTAAGTTGGAATTAAACCAAAATCACTTGTAAATCTATGCTTTAACTAACTTAGACTCTAACGCTTGTTTGGCGCTCACCGATTCGCTTAAGTCACTCGGGTACCCTCGGCTCCGCCATTTTTAATAATTTAACCTTTACGAGTTTTAAAGCGATTCCTTCGCGAATGACTTACCAACTGCCTAACACACTTACCATAAATGTTTCACACATTAATTAACCCTTTTTGGTCTTTAACCTATGTTTCAAAGTAAGGCGAGGGAAAAAGTTTCGTTCGCGAAACGCCGTTACTTGAAACGGTCGTTTCTCCTAAACCGTAAATCGGAATCGAACGAACTACATATCAAAACGAAGCTCGTAACATGAGCTATCTAAACATGGCAGTGGTCACAATTTAGCAGGGGGTTCTCGGGTCCTAATGCTATGCACAAAAACAGTCCAAAGAAAATCGGACGTTACGACGGCTATGTTTACGCGATTTCCCATTTTTTTAAACTATCCACAATCAACACAAACCATCCTCAAATCCAACACACAACAAACACCCATCCTTATCACATCATAACAACCCCAACCAATTCAATTTAACCATTCATACTTATGCTTAAACTTTACTTTAATCATTCTTAAGTTTCTTTAAATCAAAACCACAAAATTACCATTTCATTTCACTACCATTCCAAATCTCAAACTCTAATCATAACAACAACTACAATAACATCCTACTCATCAAAATCACCTTATAATATATATGAACCTAGGGTTTGAAAATGGTATACCTTCCTTGAAGTGGTGGGTTGAGCTAGGAAGCCTTAAGAAGCTTGGAGAAGCCTTAGGAAAGCTTGGATCTTTAAGAAAAACAAGAAAAAGTTCAAGTTAAAAACTTGAAAACACTATTCATTGTCTTCTTCATTGATTAAATGGAGAAGCTAGAGAAAGAATTAATGGCTTAAACTCATGATATAGCCATAACTAAGCATAAAGATGGTTAGGGAATTTTCTTACCAATTAAGGATGCTTGGATCTTGATTTTGGAAATTTTTTTCTTTGAAAAAGGCAAAAAGCCGAGAGCTAATATGAAGAACAATGCCTTGGCTGATTTTTTTGATTTTTGATGAAATGATTTGCTAGTTGGTTGGCTTGGTTTTGTTTTTGATTTAGCAAATTACTACCTTGCCCTTGAATTTGTGTGGTTCTTAATCAACCACACCTCCCTTCTTCCCATGTCATGCTTACCTCATCCTCATGATGTCATCCTTCCTTCCTTGTCTTCTTTCTATTGGTTGGATGACATCACTCTCATTAATCCCTTTGATTAGCTTCCTAATCGTTTGCCTAATGACCGCTGATCTGTTATACGGTTCGCTTAACTTTCGTTCTCGTTTATCGTTTGAAGGATCATACCCGGGATCTTATTACTTAGGTTCCCTTAACCTTTCTCAATACATTATATTCCTTTTTATGATCCTCTATTATAATCCTTTAATTTAAATCCTTTTTATTCTGTTACCTTATACTCAATTCTCTCCGTATCTTGTGGATTTCCGGGAAAAACCAAAGTGTTCGGAATTGGATTCTGACGATATTTACATACACTTATATACTTCATAGAGTACTAATAAAATCCCAGAATATCCATAACAGAACCCCTACATAGTGTGGCATGAAAAGTTTTCTCATTCAGCTAAAACACTATTCACAAGGGTTACAAAAAGTTGAAAAATTTTGGGGTTATTATATATTAGTACACGGTTTTTTCTCCGATACTGAGTCGGGATGCATTATGGATATTTTAATATAATTTAATCCATATTGATGTTTTAATTTGAACCGATCCATATTTCGCGGGATTCGGACGAGAAACCGAGTAGATTTGGCTGAAATGGAGATTTCGGTGAAAACTCAAAGGGGTTAGTACACGGTTTTTCTCCGATACTGAGTAGGGATGCATTATGGATATTTTCACATAATTTAACCCATATTGATGTTTTAATTTAAACCGAGCCATATTTCACGGGATTGGGACGAGAAAACGAGTAGATTTGGCTGAAATGGAGTTTTCGGTGAAAACTCAAAGGGGTTAGTACACGGTTTTTCTCCGATACTGAGTAGGGATGCGTTATGGATATTTTCACATAATTTAACCCATATTTATGTTTTAATTTGAACCGAGCCATATTTCACGGGATTCGGATGAGAAACCGCGTAGATTTGGCTGAAATGGAGTTTTCGGTGAAAACTCAAAGGGGTTAGTACACGGTTTTTTCTCCGATACTGAGTCGGGATGCATTATGGATATTTTCACATACTTTAATCCATATTGATATTTTAATTTGAGCCAAGCCATATTTCGGGGGATTCGGACGAGAAACCGAGTAGATTTGGCTGAAATGGAGTTTTCGGTGAAAACACAAAGGGGTTAGTACACGGTTTTTTCTCCGATACTGAGTCGGGATGCATTATGGATATTTTCACATAATTTAACCCATATTTATGTTTTAATTTGAACCGAGCCATATTTCACGGGATTCGGATGAGAAACCTCGTAGATTTGGCTGAAATGGAGTTTTCGGTAAAAACTCAAAGGGGTTAGTACACGGTTTTTTCTCCGATACTGAGTCGGGATGCATTATGGATATTTTCACATACTTTAATCCATATTGATATTTTAATTTGAGCCGAGCCATATTTCGCGGGATTCAGACGAGAAACCGAGTAGATTTGGCTGAAATGGAGTTTTCGGTGAAAACTCAAAGGGGTTAGTACACGGTTTTTTCTCCGATACTGAGTCGGGATGCATTATGGATATTTTCACATAATTTAACCCATATTGATGTTTTAATTTGAACCGAGCCATATTTCACGGGATTCGGACGAGAAAACGAGTAGATTTGGCTGAAATGGAGTTTTCGGTGAAAACTCAAAGGGATTAGTACACGGTTTTTTCTCCGATACTGAGTCGGGATGCATTATGGATATTTTAATATAATTTAATCCATATTGATGTTTTAATTTGAACCGATCCATATTTCGCGGGATTCGGACGAGAAACCGAGTAGATTTGGCTGAAATGGAGATTTCGGTGAAAACTCAAAGGGGTTAGTACACGGTTTTTTCTCCGATACTGAGTAGGGATGCATTATGGATATTTTCACATAATTTAACCCATATTGATGTTTTAATTTAAACCGAGCCATATTTCACGGGATTGGGACGAGAAAACGAGTAGATTTGGCTGAAATGGAGTTTTCGGTGAAAACTCAAAGGGGTTAGTACACGGTTTTTCTCCGATACTGAGTAGGGATGCGTTATGGATATTTTCACATAATTTAACCCATATTTATGTTTTAATTTGAACCGAGCCATATTTCACGGGATTCGGACAAGAAACCGCGTAGATTTGGCTGAAATGGAGTTTTCGGTGAAAACTCAAAGGAGTTAGTACACGGTTTTTTCTCCGATACTGAGTCGGGATGCATTATGGATATTTTCACATACTTTAATCCATATTGATATTTTAATTTGAGCCGAGCCATATTTCGCGGGATTCGGACGAGAAACCGAGTAGATTTGGCTGAAATGGAGTTTTTGGTGAAAACTCAAAGGGGTTAGTACACGGTTTTTTCTTCGATACTGAGTCGGGATGCATTATGGATATTTTCACATAATTTAATCCATATTGATATTTTAATTTGAGCCGAGCCATATTTTGCGGAATTCGGACGAGAAACCGAGTAGATTTGGTTGAAATGGAGTTTTCGGTGAAAACTCAAAGGGCTTAGTACACGGTTTTTTCTCCGATACTGAGTCGGGATGCATTATGGATATTATCACATAATTTAATCCATATTGATGTATTAATTTGAACCTAGCCATATTTCGCGGGATTCGGACGAGAAACCGGGTAGATTTGGCTGAAATGGAGTTTTCGGTGAAAACTCAAAGGGGTTAGTACACGGTTTTTTCTCCGATACTGAGTCGGGATGCATTATGGATATTTTCACATAATTTAACCCATATTGATCTTTTAATTTGAACCGAGCCACATTTCACGGGATTCGGACGAGAAAACGAGTAGATTTGGCTGAAATGGAGTTTTCGGTGAAAACTCAAAGGGATTAGTACACGGTTTTTTCTCCGATACTGAGTCGGGATGCATTATGGATATTTTCATATAATTTAATCCATATTGATGTTTTAATTTGAACCGATCCATATTTCACGGGATTCGGACGAGAAACCGAGTAGATTTGGCTGAAATGGAGATTTCGGTGAAAACTCAAAGGGGTTAGTACACGGTTTTTTCTCCGATACTGAGTAGGGATGCATTATGGATATTTTCACATAATTTAACCCATATTGATGTTTTAATTTGAACCGAGCCATATTTCACGGGATTCGGACGAGAAAACGAGTAGATTTGACTGAAATGGAGTTTTCGGTGAAAACTCAAAGGGGTTAGTACACGGTTTTTTCTTCGATACTGAGTCGGGATGCATTATGGATATTTTCACATAATTTAATCCATATTGATATTTTAATTTGAGCCGAGCCATATTTTGCGGAATTCGGACGAGAAACCGAGTAGATTTGGTTGAAATGGAGTTTTCGGTAAAAACTCAAAGGGGTTAGTACACGGTTTTTTCTCCGATACTGAGTCGGGATGCATTATGGATATTTTCACATAATTTAATCCATATTGATGTAATAATTT
>NW_027419802.1:0-1928 GCF_009905375.1 Apium graveolens
AGGAAGAAGAGGCCTACCGAAAAAGTAAGGTGAAGTAAGGCAGTAGGACGAGCATTCAGAATCTTAGAGATACTCCAAGGGCAATGAGGGGAACATCCATTGTCCAAAACTTCCGACGTTTGAGAAAGGTGCCATGAAACCAAAGAATCCAAAGAGAGTCAAATTTCCTCGAGATTATTCTCCAAAGTTGGAAAATAATTGCTGCTTTATGCCAATCCTCCAAGTTTTTTAGATTTAAGCCTCCTTCCTGCATTGGCAAACAACACTTTTCCAGGACACTTTATGCAAGCATCTTAAGTTACCACCCCCCAAAAGGAAATAGGAGAAGAGAGATTGGATTTTTTTTAGGACTCCTTTAGGAAGAAAAACACATTACCCAAAAACTTTGGATAGCAAAAAGCACCAAACGGATAAGTTGTAATCTTCCAGCCTGGGATAAAATTTCGAAGTCCAGTGGAGAATTTGAGCACATAAATTGTTAATCAGGGGAACACAATCTGCTGCAGTAAGTCTTTTGGAGACTAAAGGGATCCCTAGAAATTTGATAGGAAGGTCCCCCCAAATGAACCCCGAACGTTGCAAAGCGGCAGACACCGTAAAAAGAGGAACATTGGAGAAAAAGATGTTACATTTACTCAGATTAACAACAAGACCTGAAGCTTCAGAGAATTCATCCACTCCATCCAACAGTACATTGATAGAGGAAAAATACCTTTGCAAAATAGAAATATGTCATCAGCGAAAAGAATGTGAGACATTAGTTCCGACTTTGCTAAAGAGTGGAAAGTAAATACTGGCTCCTGAGATTTTGAGAGAATAGCTGTCAGGACTTCCATGGATAAAACAAATAAAAACGGTGATAAAGGATCACCTTAGCGAAGACCAGAACGACCTTGGAAGAAACCCTCTAAGGTACCATTGATTTTAACCGAGTACCAGACTGTTGTTATGCAGCTTTTAATCCATCTCACGAAAATTACTGGGAAGTTCATTTTTTCCAGCACTGCAAAAATGAAGTCCCAATTCAGGCTATCAAAAGCTTTCCTCAGGTCTAATTTCATTGCACATCTGGGGGGACCATTATCAACATGATAATCCCGGCATAAAGACGAGCTAGCAGAATATTGTCACCCATCCTACCTTTGATGAAGGCACTCTGCTCCTTAGAAATTAGAGTAGGCAAAACACTTTTAAGGCGAGTAGATAACATTTTAGAAATGCATTTGTAAATTGAATTACAACAAGATATAGGCCTAAAATGATGCATTGCACTAGGAGAACCACATTTAGGTATCAAAGAGATAGCTGTAGAATTGATAATTCTAGGAAGATTACAAGAACTAAAGAAAAATTACAGCATAGTGAAATCAGCTCTGTAACATCCCAGGTAGATAAAAGAATTCAATGGGGAAGCCATGGACCAGGGCCGATGCTTAGCCATATTATGAACAGTAGCAAAGACTTCAGATTCTGTGGAAGGGTCTTGACAGTAAATATGTTGTTCAGTAGACACTGAGTTGAGGGAGATATCTTTGAATGCTAGTCGATTCATGTCTAGAACCTAATAAATCTTCAAAATAAGAAGTAGCCACTTCAATAATCCTTGAGGAGTATTCTGAGAAATCCCATTAGAATCTGTTAACGAGAAAATTGTTAGAATTCCATCTACTCTTACAGCAATTATGAAAGAACCTGGTGCTTTCATCCCCTTCTTTATCCAGTTCACTCGACTTTTGCCTGGATAAATTCTCCTCAATAATTAAAGCTTGTTTCAATTCAGAGATGAGTCTGCCTTCTTCAATGAAGGCTTTGAAGAGAGGGAAGAGAAAAAGATCTTGAAAATCATCAAGAGCCGATTTTGTTTGAATAAACCCTGTCATTCACCTTACCATGCAACCTGTTAAGATTAATGAGTTCAATCTTAGCTC
>NW_027419803.1:0-1930 GCF_009905375.1 Apium graveolens
CACTAGATAAATTTATAAATTGATTTCTTCGTCGATCCAACCGTACGGATATTAAGATATATGAATTTTAGTTATAGGAAAAAAATATTAAAATATTTCAAATTCATCTAGCATGTGAGGATTAGAAAAATCTAGTAAAAGGACACTCCAAACAACGAGACTCGTTCCCGATTTAATAGATAAATTTTTAAAATGATTTCTTTGATGATCCAACCGTACGGATGTTAATTATATCAATTTTAGTCATATGAAAAAATTATTAAAAAAATTCAAATTCATCTTGCATGTCAGGATTTGAAAAATCTAGTAAAAGTACAACTCCAAACAACGAGACTCGTTATCGATTTACTAGATAAATTTTTAAAATGATTTCTTCGATGATACAACCGTACGAATGTTAAGATATATCAATTTTAGTTATAAGAAAAATAATTAAAAAATTTCAAATTCATCTTGCATGTCAGGATTAGAAAAATCTAGTAAAAGTACAACTCCACACAACGAGACTCGTTCCCTATTTACTATATTAATTTTTAAAATGATTTCTTCGACGATCCAACCGTACGGATTTTAAGATATATCAATTTTATTCTTATGATAAAATTATTAAAAAATTCAAATTCATCTTGCATGTAAGGATTTGAAAAATCTAGTAAAAGTACAACTCCAAACAACGAGACTCGTTACCGATTTACTAGATAAATTTTTAAAATGATTTCTTCGACGATACAACCGTATGAATGTTAAGATATATCAATTTTAGTCATAAGAAAAATATATTAAAAAATTTAAAATTCATCTTGCATGTCAGTATTAGAAAAATATAGTAAAATTACAACTCCATACAACGAGACTCGTTCCCGATTCACTAGATAAATTTTTAAAATAATTTCTTCAATGATCCAACCATACGGATGTTAAGATATATCAATTTTATTCATATGAAAAAATACTAAAAAAATCCAAATTCATCTTGCATGTCAGGATTCGAAAAATCTAGTAAAAGTACAACTCCAGACAACGAGACTCGTTACCGATTTACTAGATAAATTTTTAAAATGATTTCTTCGATGATACAACCGTACGAATGTTAAGATATATCAATTTTAGTTATAAGAAAAATATATTAAAAAATTTCAAATTCATCTTGCATGTCAAGATTAGAAAAATCTAGTAAAAGTACAACTCCACACAACGAGACTCGTTCCCTATTTTCTAGATAAATTTTTAAAATAATTTCTTCGACGATCCAACCGTACGGATGTTAAGATATATCAATTTTATTCATATGATAAAATTATTAAAAAATTCAAATTCATTTTGCATGTCACGATTAGAAAAATATAGTAAAACTAAAACTCCAAACAACAAGACTCTTTCCCGATTTACTAGATAAATTTTTAAAATGATTTCTTCGACGAACCAACCGTACGGATATTAATATATATCAATTTTAGTCATTGGAAAAAAATATTAAAAAATTTCAAATTCATCTAACATGTCAGGATTAGAAAAATCTAGTAAAAGGACACTCCAAACAACGAGACTCATTCCTGATTTATTAGATAAATTTTTTAAATGATTTCTTTGACGATCCAACCGCACGGATGTTAATATATATCAATTTTAGTCATAGGAAAAAATTATTAAAAAAATTCAAATTCATCTTGCATGTCAGGATTTGAAAATCTAGTAAAAGTACAACTCCAAACAACGAGACTCGTTATCGATTTACTAGATAAATTTTTAAAATGATTTCTTCGACGATACAACCGTACGAATGTTAAGATATATCAATTTAGTTATAAGAAAAATATATTAAAAAATTTCAAATTCATCTTGCATGTCAGGATTAGAAAAATCTAGTAAAAGTACAACTCCACACAACGAGACTCGTTCCCTATTTACTATATTAATTTTTAAAATGATT
>NW_027419804.1:0-74539 GCF_009905375.1 Apium graveolens
ATAAAATATATTAAATTAAATTATGCACATATAAATTAAAACAATTTTTTAACCTTACTTAAATATTTTAGATAACTAAAATTTATTTTTAATAAAAAATACGCGTCTTTAGATTTAATAACAAATCTATATAATAAAAATTATTTTCTTATATAACCAAATAATTAAAAATGCGAAAAATGTATATATATATAATTACAAAAATCATGGTTATTACATTCTACCCTCCTTAAAAAAATTAGGTCCCCAAATTTAAACATACCAAAAACATTTATGATACCAAAAATATTTCTGCATCGAGAAAGTCAAAAATATTTAACCAAAAAAAATAAAGTAGTTTTTTTTGAAACACAAATAACCAAACTCATAACTCACAGGTTAAACCTAAAAGGGCAGTCTACAGGAAGCTAACTAGGCTCTGAATACCAACTGTAATACCCCAACTTTTGAGAAAATAGTTTATACTTAAATATTCAGCTAAAACTCCAAATTAAATCCATAATAAGAATAAGTTTCTAGTTTTTCATAAATTTCTAAAATCCCACACAGAAATAAAATCATCTAAGCTGAAAATAAAGCAAATCTTGGGGACGCAGCTCCAATACAAACATAATCACTAAAATATTGTTCCAAAACATCCACCTTTAAGATGTCGCAAAAGCTAAGCACCTGAAAATTTGTGAGTAATGAGGCAGGGCCCAGCAAGAAAACAGTTCTATTATAAAACAAAATAATTTTTGAAAATACATGTGACATAAGATATAAAATTCCACACCTGCCTAACGCCACAAATACCTGTGACACAGTATCAAAAGAGGCATCATAAGTAGCACTGCCTACTAAGGTATAAAAGCTAGTTCGGGAACTATATGCAATTACTGACTGGTTCATAAGTCAGAGCTCACTGGGAATTCTTATTTGTAAAACAGGGTACTTGATCCATAAATTTTAAAATAAAAGCAGTGCAAAAATATTTAAAAGATTTTAAAATAAATAAGTGTGAAGAGTTAACTTACCTTAATAGCAATATCTCCCAAATTATGTTGACAAAATGAACCTAGACATACACAATACACTTAATATAATAATCATGATGTTAACATGTACATGCCACTAAGCTAACCACACTTTAACTTTATAAAGCTTAACCCATAATAACAATTAAATGTCAGTACAAGTAACAAATAAATTCATATTGACATATAAATACGACCATTCTCATATAATAGTTCAAAATAGTGTACCCACAAATAAAAAAAACTCAACACTTAAATACATTATATATAATAATAATAAATCAAGTATATGTAAACTATATAAATTAAAAATAAAATAGATGTACATTTAATATTTACTATCTATATAATCCTTAAAATAAAATAACAAAGATAAATAAAATAGGTAACATATGCTTATGATTATACAAGTGGCCAAAATATAAATATTGTTGTATAAATTTTCATAACCTTACGTGTGAAAAATATATACAAAATAAGTATATCAATAATAAATGGGCATGTATTTAATTGGTGCAGGAATCTAAATGCATATCTAAATCAAACATATATTTAACATATAACATATGAATTATTATGCATGCACAAAACACGTAATTATAAACATAAATTTGCATTAAATATTTACAAAAAAATGGTGATTATTAACTAAAATATTTAATAATCAACATCAAACTAAATGATTAAATTAAGTAAACTATAGTGTTATACATAACCATGGAACTAAATAATAAAATAAACTAATAACAAGTGAATTAGAATAGTCATTTCACAAAAATGTAATTTAATTATATATATATATAGAAGTATGCAATAAACATGTAAAATACTAAGTAAAAATATAAGAAATAGAACGTACCTAAAAGAGAAGATGGTATATAGAGACAAAATGATATGCTAATAGCCTATTTATACACAAGTTGGTTCAACCAATACTCCGATTGAATGGGTTAGTGGGTACGTGATCACAAATTTAAACAAACATTATCTATTTAGTGTTTGACTGAGTTTTTCAAATACATAACTACACCTATTATTAAATTCTAGTGATAAAATAAATATATATTAAATTAAAATTATGCACATATAAATTAAAACAATTTTTTTAACCTTACTTAAATATTTTAGATAACTAGAAATTTTATTTTTAATATAAAATACGCTTCTTTAGATTTAAAACAAATCTATATAAAAATATTATTTCCTTATATAACCAAATAATTAAAAATGCAAAAATGTATATATATAATTACAAAAATCATGGTTATTACATTCTACCCTCCTTAAAAAATTACCAAAGTCAGAAAATATTTAACCAAAAAAAATAAAAGTAGTTTTTTTTTGAAACAGAAATAACTAAACTCATAACTGGTTAAGCCTAAAAGGCAGTCTACATAAGCTAACCTAGGCTCTGAATACCAACTGTAATACCCCAACTTTTCACAAAATAGTTATACTTAAATATTCAGCTAAAACTCCAAATTAAATCCATAATAAGAATAAGTTTCTAGTTTTTCATAAATTTCTAAAATCGCAGACAGAAATAAAATCATCTAAGCTGAAAATAAAGCAAATCTTGGGAGACGCAGCTCCAATACAAACATAATCACTAAAATATTGTTCCAAAGCATCCACCTTTAAGATGTTGCAAAAGCTAAGGCACCTGAAAATTTGTGAGTAATGAGCCAAGAGCCCAGCAAGAAAACAGTTCTACACTAGTGGATCAAGTATCATAATTTTATAAAATAAAAATCATTTTCCAAAATCCATATCACATAAGATATAAAATTCCACACCTCGCTAAGGCCACAAATACTGGTGACACACTATCAAAAGTTCATAATTTCTGTGAATAATGGGCCCCTTAATGAGATAGTGTGCTCTCCCGAAACCATCATAAGTAGCACTCGCTAGTAAGGTATCAAAAACGCTAGTTCCGCAACTATACGCAATTACTAAGTAATTGCTCGTTTAGAGCTCACTGGAATTCTTATTTGTAAAACAGGGTACTTGATCCATAAATTTTAAAACAAAAGAAGTGCAAAAATATTTAAAAGATTTTAAATTAAATAAAGTGTGAAGAGTTAACTTACGTTAATAACAATATCTGCCAAATTATGTTGCCAAAATGAACCTAGACATACACACATACACTTAATATAATAATCACAAATTAACAAGTACATCCCACTAAGCTAACCACACTTTAACTTTATAAAGCTTAACCCATAATAACAATTAAATGTCATTACAAGTAACAAAATAAATTCATATTGACATATAAATACGACCATTCTCATATAATAGTTCAAAATAGTGTACCGACAAATAAAAAAAACTCAACACTTAAATACATTATATATAATAATAATAAATCAATTATATGTAAACTATTTAAATTCAGAATAAAATAGATGTACATTTAATATTTACTATCTATATAATCCTTAAAATAAAGTAACAAAGATAAATAAAATAGGTAACATATGCTTATGATTATGAAAGTGGACACAATATAAATATTGGTGTATAAAATTTTCATAACCTTACCTGTGAAAATATCATTATACAAAATAAGTATAATCAATTTAATAAATGAGCATATATTTAATTGGTGCACTAATCTAAATGCATATCTAAATCAAACTATATTTAACATATAACATATGAATTATTATGCATGCACAAAACACATAATTATAAACATAATTCATGCATTAAATATTTACAAAAAAAATGGTTATTATTAACTAAAACATTTAATAATCAACCTCAAAGTAAATGATTAAATTAAGTAAACTATAATGTTATACAAATAACCATGGAACTAAATAATAAAAAAAACTAATAACAAGTGAATTAGAATAGTGATACATAAGTTCACAAAAATGTAATTTAATTATAATATATATATAAGTATGCAATAAACATGTAAAATACATGAATAAAAATATAGGAAATACAACATACCTGAAAAGAGAAGATGTTATACAGATGTAAAATGATATGCTAATAGCCTATTTATACACAAGTTGGTTGACTGAGTTTTTCAAATACACATAACACGTACTAATAAATATACACAACATAACTACACCTATTATTAAATTCTAGTAATAAAATAAATATATATTAAATTAAAATTATGCACATATAAATTAAAACAATTTTTTAACCTTACTTAAATATTTTAGATAACTAGAAATGTTTATTTTTAATATAAAAATATGCGTCTTTAGATGTAATAACAAATCTATATAATAAAATATTATTTTTCTTATATACCAAATAATTAAAAATGCGAAAAATGTATATATATATATATATAATTACAAAAATATGGTTATTACAAAATTGATCATGGTAATGATAAAGATATCCTACAAATTGATGCTTTTTACTTAAAAGTTTAGAAATATGGGCTATATAGACTTCAAAAAAATGTTTTTGAAAAAAAGGCTCTACTTCCTCCAACTTTATTTTGATAAGAGGAATTAAAGAAAGAATTATGGCAAAGAGTCAAGGTATGGGAAAATTACAAGTCAAAGATCAAGTGCTATAATTGTGAAGAAGTCAGACACTTTGCTGCTCATTCAGAAAGCCAAATGCTAAGAAGAAGCAAGCCTTGATCAGCAAGAAGAAGAATTGAAGCAAGTTTTGACCAGAAGAACAATTGGGATGATACATTACAAGAGTACAAACTATGCTCACAAAAAATTGTATAATGTTCTATTATAAAGGGCTTTTCTTAATTTTAAGTAAAAGTTACAAAATAAACTAATGGAGATTAAATAATTTAAACATGTATATTTTATGGAATGATATTATCTTGTTAAACTAACACTGTTGAACAATCAACTTTTGGAAATTTATATGAATTATTCATAGTAAAGTCAATATTTATTTAAATTGAAATGATATCAATAGTGTAAATTTTTGTTTATGATTTTCTTGCTAATAAAATATGATAAACACATTATTGAGACGTCATTTTAAGGATAAAATAAAGAACATGAACTCATAAATTGTTATGATAAAAACAAACACATTATTCTCAAATCTACTTACTCAAATTTACAAGGAAAATACAATATTGTAAAAAATAAACTTAAATAATCATCATAAACATTTATGTCAAGATAAAATATGTAAATATGGTTAATCTTGAATTATAAAGTAACTTATATAAAATATGTAAATGTCAAGATTAATGAATACTGATGTTTTTCTAAAAAAATACACAACATTAATAAATGAATAGAAAATAATTTATATACTGAATATGAAAAAAAAATATTTTATCTTTATCGCCTCCCAACAACACCTATTATTTTACAAAAAATATAAATTTAAACAATTCGATAAAATAGTGAACAATTATCCGGTATCCAATTTAAAGTCCAATTATATAACAGCTAAATCGACTAATTATTATTGAATGAATATATGTAAATAAGGTACTTAATATTGATAAAATGATATAAAAATACATTATATTTAGTGTCAAATATAAACCATAAAAAATTTGAAAAACTCGTCTGATTCGATCTTAAGAAAGTCATATTTAAATAGGCCCGAAGCTGCTTGAACATCTATTTTATTATAAAACTTTGCTTCTCTCCTAAAGAGAAAAAACTTGGATTTACACAAATTTGGAATTTTAAAAATATCAAAAAAAAAATTTGATAGTTTTATTTTTCATCCAATTTTGTACACTAAAATATTTTGGGATAAATTCTAAATGGGAAACAATTCTAGACATCTTTAATATATTAAAAGAAAATTTAACAAATGTACATTATTTTTTGAAGAAATGAAAAGTAATAAAATTAAGTTTTTTACATATATCTAATTCGGAAGTGGTGTAATTTGCGCCATTCTTGGCCCTCAAAATTTTGTATAAAAATCCAAATTCAATAGTTTTTTAGAAAAATTGATTTGATCCAAATTCTAAATATGTAAATTAATAAAGCCACCCTTAACACTATTTAATTTATCTTTATTAAAATTATTAAATATTTATCTTTTAAGTTTAAAAGAACATTTATCTTTTTTAGTTGAAATAAATTTGTCAATTAAATTATAATTATTATGTTCCCACTATGGCTTATTGGCTTTCTATTCTACCAAAATTTTATTTTTGTTTGCTAATAGAACGTATAATATTTCTCACTTTGTAAGTCAAGAGTTATTATTAGTATTTAAGCGAGCAAAATAACTTTTAATTGGATTTATCTTAGTATTTGAGTCAATATAATAAAAACATCTGAAATTTCTTCTTTGTAGTACTTCATTCTATAAAGATTAACAAACTATTAGAACATGGAACAAACAAAAAGTCCAAAAAACAAATTCTACTTTTACAACGACAAGTGATACCTTACAATTTCATACAACTGTCATTCCAAACAAATCCCATTACAACTCAGAACTGATAATAAGACACGATTGACACATAAATATAATTTAATAAAAAACCCCTAATTAACAAATAGTGTAACATCCATAAAAGATCCCAAATACAAAATAACATAGAAACATGAAAGCAAGGAGGTAAATTAAACAATAATTAACAATAATCAACCAAATTTAATCTTCTCCTAAATTAAATTTAGTGAATTGAAAGAACTTTAGGAAAGATGATTTGGGAAAAAAATACATTCCGTTCAAGGTTTAATCTTTTCCGAGATTTAGTCTTCTTGGAGCTTTAGTCTTTACAAAGATTTAATATTCAGTGTTTGAGAGAAATATTTCAGCAAAAATTTAATCTTTCGTCGCAGTGGAGATTGTTTGACATTCTGTGTTTTTTTTGTTATTTAATAGACAGCCGGGAAAATAATTTCAGCAAGCCCGCTCACAAGTTTTGAACAAGACAGCCTAGCTTTTCAGCCCAAATCTCTGATCTACTATAACGATTATATAATGTATTGCAATAACATGTATTTGTAACGACCTCGAAATTTTGTTGATTCAGTTGCAATGTTTTTAAAATCCCTTGCAAAAGACATGAAATCACCTTTCACCAGCAACGTTTTTTGGATGGTTTTAAAAATATGGTTGCGAAAGCAATTCTATGGTATAGTGAACTAAACCTTGTATAACCATTTTCATCTAATACCTGATACTCCTACAGGCTGGAAGTTATTCCTCATACATACCCTGATATACTCTGGTGATATTTATGAATTAGTTTATGCCCCGAAATAAATGTTTTATCAATTTTAATTATGATTCTGTTTTGTTGAATTACAATATTTATCATGTTGAATTGTTATAAATTGGATAGGTTTCTAAATATGGCACAGATTCGTGGTCAGACCAGATTGGTGGTCATATTAGGCCAATGTGTGCCTTGGATCCAGTATAGAGACAGAGATGTGTGCCTTAATCCGGTTAGTGTGTCACTGATCAGCAGCCTAACCTTGGTTTTAAACTTAAAAATGAATATCCAATTCTAATAATTGCTTAACAAGGAACTAGATTCCTATGAATCATTTCAATTGATCATTGTTAACACCCGGTTTATTATTATAACTTCCTGAGCTAGTTAGCTAACCCTTATGAATCTGTTTAAGTCATTCTACAGTTAAAATAGAAATTATTGGTAACGAGGATCCACAGTCCAGTATGCGATCTAGGATTCCCGGTTGAGTTGGATCGAGCTAGTTTGAGTTATGCAAGTTTGTAAGAATAATTTCATTTTCATTTGTAAGTTAAACTAGTTGGGATTTGGTACGACATAATAAAAGTCAAGGTTGTGGTTGGTTTCTCATACTTTAACCTATTGTGATCCGTGGTTGCGTAAATAAGGGTAATTGCATATAATATTTCATATACAGTTTATATAATATGTGTGTTGTGAACCCCAAACTTCTGATTCGGGTTTGGAGGGCGTCACAACCACTCTCTGAAGCTAAATCAACTACTAATATTACCTAATATACAACCAGTACTACCACTAAAATTACCAACAATGCTACCATAAATTGCCACTACTAAGACTAACCAATATAACATCAATGCTACCACCTGTAATATCATAATTAAACTGGCCATAAATGGAACTACTTAAGCTAGCACGAACTTCAACACCGACACTAATAATACCACCACTAAGCTACCAATACGACAACTAAGCTACCACCAATGCCACCACCAATGCCACTACTAAGACTAAGCAATATAACATCAATGCTACCACCTGTAATACTATAATTAAACTTGCCATAAATGGAACTGCTTAAGCTAGCACGAACTTCAACACCAACACCAATAATACCACCACCAATTCTCCTGCAAAGATTACCGCTTTCAATGCCACCAATTGCACTAATAAGAGCACCAAGACCAATGGCACCATCAATGCGAGCAAATCCACTACTAATATTATCATTTCTGGTACCACCAATGTAACCACTAAAGATGCTAGTCATGCTGCCACCAATCCCACTATTAAAACTACCCAATATACCACCAATGATACTACCACTTATGCCATTATTAAATTTACCACCAATGATACTCCTTAAGTTAGCACGAACTTTACCACCAACAATCCCACCACCAATTCCACTCCTAAGATTACGACTACTAGTGCCACCAATTGGACTAGTAAAATTACCACCATCAGTAACACCGCCAACAATATTACTACTGGATTAAAGAATAATCATAACTCTATACTTTTCAAATAATTACAGATCTATAGAAGTTACTAAGCAACGGGTTCTGAGGCGTGAAAATGGTGACCCTACCAATTCATGTATTGAAAATATAAGTTCTTCCAACACTAAAAAATTTCCCAAACAAAGGCTACATCTCTATCAAGTAAGAAATCTCATTTTCAACCATGTGTGTTATGAAATGAAGTTAAAAAGTGATGGGGCTCCGTGAGATGGGAAACTCCTAATATAAGTAAACTTCGTGTTTTATTAGGTCAATAAAGAGTAATTTAGAGTTGTTTGTCTTATATACATTAGAAAAAAATACACCCCACATAGATCCACTTGTACTATCTGCATTTATATTAATAATATATATTGGCATGGTAAAAGTTAAAGAATAATAAAAACCTGACACGGTACATTGATGAAGAGAAAGGGAAGGCACTTGGAGCATTTTCTTCATTGTTTTTGGAACTTGTTGCAAGTAGCAAGAAAAATATAATTCCTGTGAAAATGTCTCTAAAGTAAGGTCATACATAAACATAAAATAAATTTAATAGTATAATTCAACAAATATGAACATAAAATATAAATAATTCGTGGGCTTCTTTTCTATAAATTTTCATTTTTTTCATATATCATGTATTTGATTATTTATGAGGAACAAAAAAAATTACAAAAATGTAACTATTTTTTTCTAACCTTGATATATAATCTTGAAAGGATAATTCTTGACATAGAGGTCATGTAAAAACAAATACAAGTGACTCTAAATCTACATACATATATACAAGGAAAATGGGATACTTATTTTAGTGTTTGATTTCTACCAAAAGTTTGTGCAAATAACACATATGAAAAGAAAATGAAGAAACATGGAAATATAAATAATTACCTTAACTTTGTTAAACAACATCAATTCATGATAACCTGTAAACCTTATCCACTTAGTCCTCCACCAATTCATTTGATTAGTAGTCGGCCAATTCATTTGGAGATGTGTTTAACTTTAGAGAACCAAAACACTCTTTCATAGAAAATACAAATAACTCCAAAATACTATTTCATGGCCATGTACAAATTCATTTTGTTTGTAAGGCGGCTGGCTTGTGCTGATATTAGGGTTTTACCTACCTTTTTAATATCCTATATTTTGCAAGCCTAATTGTATATCATGGGTTTGAATGGGCCCAATTTATTTTAAATTGTTTTTTTTTAGTATCAATTTCTTATTACAAATTAAAATTTTTTCTTTTTGTAAAAATATAATTTAACAAAGTCTGCTCCATGTATATACAAACTAATTGGGTGTTGATTTACAAACATAAGTAAACAAGCATTCCTTTAATTTATTTTGTTTTGTAAATAAAATGAGATTCTAAATTAAGTGGTAAGAATTGAAGAAAAAACTTAACTAGAAATGATATTTTCTCAAAAAATTTAAATTTTATTTAGTGAAATTATATATAAATTCCCTACTGACCTCAACTAATAAACCATAAAAGATTTGAAAAACTGGTCTGATTGGATCTTAAGAAAGTCATATTTAAAAAGGCCCGAAGCTGCTGAACATAATTTTATTATAAAATTTGCTTCTCTCCTAAAGAGAAAAAACTTGGATTACTCAAATTCGAATTTTAAAAATATCGAAATAATTTTTTTGATAGTTTTATTTTTCATCCAATTTTTACACTAAAATATTTGGGGATAAAATTCTAAATCGGAAAAAATTCTACACATCTTTAATATATTTAAAGAAAATTTAACAAATGTACATTATTTTTCGAAGAAATGAAAAGTAATAAAATTAAGTTTTTTTACATATATCTAATTCGGACGTGCTGTAATTTGCGCCATTCTTGGGCCTCAAAATTTTGTATAAAATTCAAATTCATTAATTTTTAGAAAAATTGATTTGATCCAAATTCTAAATATGTAAATTAATTAAGCCACCCTTAACACTATTTAATTATCTTTATTTAAATTATTAAATATTTATCTTAAGTTGAAATGAACATTTATCATTTTTAGTTGAAATAAATTAGTCAATTTAATTATAATTATTATGTTCCCACTGTGGCTTATTGGCTTTGTATTCTACAAAATTTATTTTTGTTTGCTAATAGAACCTATAATATTTCTCACTTTGTAAGTAAAGAGTTATTATTGGTATTTAAGCAAGCAAAATAACTTCTAATTGCATTTATCTTCTTGTACCTAGATTTTTTTTTTGACAAATGCAGAAAGTTCTCATTAAATTGAATATAGTACAGTCGGGACAAACCCCAACTGTCGATACAACCAGGTGATAAAACAAATAACATACTAAAAACAATTAGATGATTGTTTGCTGATCGTTTAACACATAGAATTTAAAAATTCTTGAAATTAAAAACGAAATCAAAGATCCCAAGCGATCCAAATTGCAGCATCTCTGAAAATAGCAACATCGCAATTGACCATATTACATAAAAACTATGGTTAGCCCAGTGTTTAGAAACACCAATCGCATAAAATGAGATTGAAGAAGCGGCACCCCAGCTATCTACATGCCGGACACGAGCTATAGACATGCCGAAGGCACCCCAGCTATCTACTACAGGATACCAGCTATAGACATGCCGAAAGTATAAACCCATGAAAGATGACCAATCTTTAGTTGTGAAAGGTGAGCTTGCAATAATCACCACCGTCCCAAATCCAATGCAGGCTTTGCAGATCACCAAAAATATCAATAAATTTGTCCTCAACACATCTATCACCAGATAAACCCAACCATGACTAAATAAAAACATAACAAACACTCCAAAGGAGAGAAAACACACACTCCTAAAGGAGAGACACACAAACACCCAAAAAATTGGATTTTATTGAAAGGAAATAAACGAGAATAACAGAAAATAAAGGGGTTGGGGCTTTCCACCGGAGAAAACCAGTGGAAGCCCCTCGATTTACTTGAAAATAGACAAACCCTAACAGAGAGGATGAAAGAAGAGAGGCCGCTGAGAGTTTTAATAATGCTACTTAATCCAAAATCTCTGTAAATGAGTTTTTTAATAATGCTACTTAATCCAAAAATCTGTACCAAAATAGTTAAAATGACGTGACTGTACAAGTGTTGAAATTTAGTTGGTTCTTCTTGTACCTAAATAATCCATAAAGAAACTTACAATTCATGTTTTTAAATAGAATTAGTCAGACCAAAATTCAAGACTTGTTCCACTAAAACCAAGTCCTAACAACACTTTAAATACTCATTTAAATTTAATAAAATTTACATAAAAATAAGTCAACAAAGGAAACATGCAATCAATCCAAGAAACAGTGTTTAAGATATAGTAAGTCTACTGTAGACCACCGCAAATGAAGCATGTTTTTTACATATTATTTAGCAAAATGATTAGAAATAGTAATAGTTGCTGCAATCACTAATGGGGTTATCTAGAGGATGGAATTATTGGCATGTTGTTCTCCATACCAGTAAGACACCCTATTACTTGCAACTACAAAAAACACCAGTATGTTTAAAATAGAATATTTATAAATATTTCATTGTTTTTAGAAATGGTTAGTAAGAGGTAAATAGAGAGAAAATATTTATAACTTGTCTCGTTTATGACTGATTGTGTGGTCTTAGCAAAAGGAAGTAGGATACAAGGTTATGGCTCATATTATGAATTTGACAAAGTTTTGTTAAAGTTTCTCAAAGAGAATTGAGGAACTACCATATTTTACTATTAGTCTTGTCTCTGGTCAATATGTAGATGCAACAAAATCTATAACATTACAATATAAGAAATGATAATATACTCATTTAGATTTCTCACATGATCTACTCTCAAAGCCATTCTTGCTACTTTATTAAGTCCAAGCCATAAGATCCAGTTTGTATCATTCTATGCCCTTCTAATAACTTCTCAACTATCAATGTACGCAGGGTACCATAACCGCACTAACAATATGACTAATATGACTAAACCGTTCATCTTTCTCACTGCAATTTTTTCAGCCCCAGGCCTCCACAACAAATGTGTGATATGAAGATATAGTCACATAATATCCAAAATGTAAAACACAGATGAGCACAGAATAATCCGATTCTTAAAATATGTCAGCAATTAGATGATGAAATAAAAATTGACTAAAATTAAAATCATTGCACTGTAATTCTTAAATCATCTATAAAATGACTTGGTTTGTAATATTTGCATTGTATCTACAAATAATGGTTTCAAAATGTTTCTACTTTCTATGCATCTCACAAAGAATACATAATGCAAACAAAAAATATTTTCAGTGTTTTGCTTAAGCTGCATATAAGAATAAAGCATTTAACTTGTTGTTGTTACAAGGGGAGTGCGCCTTGCTATTATGTTCTCAAGTCTTCCTCGATATTAGATCAGTGATGTCTGAGACCACATAAAAAGTTTAATGGAACGAGTACAAAATCTCATGTTCAATTTGTTTCACCTTTTTGGCTCTCATTACATAAGCAACTCATGACTTATTCTTTATATATAAAAATAATATATATGACTCTGTGTTAGAAGGGTTAGGAGGGTCAGATATATTTCAACATATAAGTGAATCAATAATTATTGTAGTTTGCTGGAATCAAGAATATATGATCACATTTTCTGTAATACAACTTATGTATTATAGCCACTATCAGATATTGTCGCTTATGAATTTTTGCACATAAAATTATAATAAACGTTATGTTAAATCTTTAAAATATATAAAAACACTTTCCAAGATAATCAAAAATTAATAGCTTTCCGTTCTTTGAGAACAACTTTGTCATCAATATCACCAACACACAAGAAAATGCTGATGTACCAATGGATCATCATTCTTTGGAGCAGACCTTCACGGCTTTAATGTATATAATGATTATCGCTAAATGGTAAGGTTTTTCTCCAAAAACTTTTCAATATATCCCCAATTTTATTACGTTCCTCTATAAGAGAATGGTAATGTGTGATATGATAGCTGAGTAATGGTATTTGATTTCTTAAACCTTAAATCTAATAAACATGGTTAACAATATGGAAATTAAAATTAATCTAAATTTAAATAAATAAGAAAATAGTAGAGATGATAGAAAACATTATAATTTTCCTGGTATGCTGGTGGATTATAGAGTGTTGTACATGTATTTCTCAATACATGGAGGCTCTAATTTTTTATATGTATTACTTTGCAATGCAGAAATGATCAAAATTAAGAGTGGTTATTAATTAGAGAGACACATTGTGTTCAATTTTGTTTTACTTACACATATTTTTCAACAAATCAATTCTATGTTAAAATCCTTTTTATCCATATAATTAACAAATTAAGTGCTACTGGCGGATACTTGAATCTGGAACATGGTGAAAAGGAGAAAATAAAGTGTACCAAAGTTGTTTAAGTTGTAAAAGAGAACTTTAATCGTTGTATCAATAAATCTCCATTCCAACCTATCTAATGCCATAAAATATCAATTCTTAACCCAGCCACCCTTTTTTCCCTTGTGACTTCAAATGCAATCACTGTATTATGAACTAATAGCCTCCCTTCATTAAAAGCACTCTGTTTGTTAGACACTGTCTAGATTAAACATAGTTTGAACTTATTCACCACCACCTTCGACAGTATGCGCATCAGAACATTATAAAGATAGATAGGTCGAAGATCTTCCATATGTTTCAGTTGTTTAACCTTAGGAATAAGACATACAAGCCTACGATTTAGTTCCCTTGGCCCATGTGGTGTATCAAGAAAATCTGACAAAAATAGAAACAACATACCTTTTAAAAATATTTCAATACGTTGAAAAATGCTGGTTCGACCCATGTGGTATCTAGTGACTTGTATTGATGCATGAAAAAGACTACATTCTTAACTTCCTCCTCCCTAATAGGTAACATGACCTAGTGATTGTGAAATAATAATTAAAAAAGTTATGCAAAAAGGGTAAAATTTGACATGACCTTAATCTAATAACCATATATCAAACAAAACGGTAAAATTTAACATAAATTTAAACAACTTACCTGAGCAAAAACAAAACAATGTAAAGCATAGGGAAAAACATATGTGTGTGTACTATCCAACTAAATCATAGTGGAAGACATGTAGATGTGGAGTCCATAACAAGGATATCATATATGCATGTCCATAATTACAATATACTGTTTGTCTTGTCCATGGTTTCGGTATTTTTGTTTATAACTATGAGAAAAAGCAAAAGCGACCAAATCGAGATGTTCCTCCAAGACTCTGATGTTTTACCTTGAGGAGAAGATGTTTTTTTGATGAGTCGATTTGATCCAAGTTTGTGGAGAAACCACCCTGCAAAGAGAAAGTCAGGTACCGGGTTTTGTAAATAACAATCTGAGAATCTCAGATTGTAATTTAATTTAATTCCTTATCACCAAATGATAAGGAGTTGTAAAAAAAAGCACAAAATGTTTTACCTATCCAAGGGAATCCATGTTATAAAAGATGGCAACCTTTCCACTTTTGCTAACTTGATACATTTCCCTGTAGTAGGTAGCAAGGTCATAGTTGTAGATCAATGTCCTCCACCAATACTATAGATGTTATTTTCTTCGTTATTTGTATTAATAACATATCGCCTCTCCGTCCTTGAACTATTCTTGTTATCGACACTTGTGGTATCTCTTCTTTCAAGACATTTGTTCTCACTTCCCGTAGCTCGGGTCATCTTCTCACAATTTTCTTTATCTTTTTCTAAAATGAAACGAGTAAAAAAAATTATAAGATGTGAATTATAATACACTTGCTTAATTGATTCTTAATAAACAACTATACAAACACCTTTATATGACCTAGGCGATTGGACACAAGTTTTTATTTAACGATTCAATATATAATAAAACATCTGAAAGTATTGAATTTCTTCTTTGTAGTACTTCATTCTATAAGATTAACAAACTATCAGAAGACCCGAGCAAACAAAAAGTCCAAAATACAAATTCTACTATTACAACCACAAGTGATACCTTAAAATTTCATACCACTGTCATTCCAACAATTCCCATACAACTCAGAACTGATAATAAGACACGATTGACACATAAACATGATTTAATAAAGATCCCAAACACAAAATAACATAGAAAGAGAAAAGCAAGGAGGTAAATTAAACAATAATTAACAATAATCGACCAAATTTAATCTTCTCCTAAATTAAATTTAGTGAATTGAAAGAACTTTAGGAAAAATGATTTGGGGAAAAAATACATTCCATTCAAGGTTTAATCTTTTCCGAGATTTAATCTTCTTGGAGCTTTAGTCTTTACAAAGATTTAATATTCAGTGTTTGAGAGAAAATATTTCAGCAAAGATTTAATCTTTCGCCGCAGTGGAGATTGTTTGACAGTCCGTCTTTTTTTATATTATTTAATTGACAGCCGGGAAAACAATTTCAGCAAGCCCGCTCACAAGTTTTGAACAAGACCGCCTAACTTTTGGGCCCAAATCTCTGATCTACTGTAACGATTATATAATGTATTGCAATAACATATATTTGTAACTACCCTCGAAATTTTGTTGATTCAGTTGCAATGTTTTTAAAATATCTTGCAATAGACATGAAATCACCTTTCAACCACAACATTTTTTAGATAGTTTTTAGAAATCTGGTTGCGAAAGCAATTCTATGGTGTAAGTGAACTAAACCTTGTATAACCATTATTCTTTAATACCTGATTCTCCTACAGGCTGGAAGCTATTCCTCATATATACCCTGATATACTCTTGTGATATTTATGAATTGTTTTATGCTCTGAATAAATGTTTTATCAACGTTAATTATGATTCTGTTTTATTGAATACAATATTTATCATGTTGAATTGTTATAGAATTAGATAGCGTTCTAAATATGGAACATATTCGTGGTCAGACCAGATTGGTGGTCATATTAGGCCAATGTGTGCCTTGGATCCAGTATAGAGAACAGAGTTGTGTGCGTTAATCGGGTTAGTGTGTCACTGATCAGCAGCCTAACCTGGTTTTAAACTTAAAAATGAATATCCAATTCTAATAATGCTTAACAAGGAACTTGATTCCTATGAATCATTTCAATTGATCATTGTTTACACTCAGTTATTGTTATATATTATAACTTGCTGAGCTAGTTAGCTCACCCTTGTGAATCTATTTACGTTATTCTATAGTTAAAATGGAAATTATTGGTAATGAGGACCCCCCAGTCCAGTATACGATCTAAGATTCCAGGTTGAGTTGGATCGAGCTAGTTTGAGTTATGCAAGTTTCTAAGAATGATTTCATTTTCAGTTGTAAGTTAAACTAGTTGGGATTTGGTATGACGTAATAAAAGTCAAGGTTGTGGCTGGTTTTCATACTTTAACCTGTTGTGACTGTGCTTGCGTAAATAACGGTAATTGCATATAATATTTCATATACAGGTTTATATAATATATGTGTTGTGACCCCAAACTTCTTACCTGGGTTTGGAGGGCGTCACAACCACCATCTCCGAAGCTAAATCAACTCATAATATTACCTAATATACAACCAGTGCTACCCCTAAAGCTACTAGAAATGCTACCATAAATTGCCACTACTAAGACTAACCAATATAACATCAATGCTACCACCTGTAATACCATAATTAAACTGGCCATAAATGGAACTGCTTAAGCTAGCACAAACTTTAACACTAACACTAATAATACAACCACTAAGCTACCACCAATGCCATTACTAAGACTAACCAATATTACATCAATGCTACCACCTGTAATACCATAATTAAACTGGCCATAAATGGAACTGCTTAAGGTAGCACGAAGTTCAAAACCAACACCAATAATACCACTACCAATTCTCCTGCAAAGATTACCCCTTTCAATGCTACCAATTGCACTAATAAGAGCACCAGGACCAATGGCACCATCAATGCCAGCAAATCCACTACTAATATTATCGTTTCTGGTACCACCAATGTATCCACTAAAGATGCTAGTCATGCTGCCACCAATCCCACTATTAAAACTACCCAATATACCACCAATGCTACTATCACTTATGCCATTATTAAAATTACCACCAATGATACTCCTTAAGTTAACACGAACTTCACCACCAACAATCCCACCACCAATTCCACTCCTAAGATTACGACTACTAGTGCCACCATTGGACTAGTAAAATTACCATCACCAGTGACACCGCCAACAATATTACTACTGGAATCAAGAAAAACCACAACTCTATACTTTTCAAATAGTTACGGATCTATAGAAGTTACTAAGCAACATGTTCTAGTGAGGCTGAAAATGGTGACCCTACCAATTCATGTATTGAAAATATAAGTTCTTCCAACACTAAAAAATTTCCCAAACAAAGGCTACATCTCTATCATGTAAGAAATCTCATTTCAACCATGTGTGTTGTGAAATGAAAGTTAAAAAGTGATGGGGCTTCGTGAGATGGGAAACTCCTAATATAAGTAAACTTCGGTGTTTAATTAGGTCAACAAAGAGTAATTTAGAGTTGTTTGTCTATATACATTAGAAAAAAATACACCCCACATAGATCCACTTGTACTAGCTACATTTATATTAATAATATATATTGGCATGGTAAAAGTTAAAGAATAATAAAGAAACCTGACACCGTACATTGATGAGAGAAAGGGAAGGCACTTGGAGCATTTTCTTCATTGTTTTTGGAACTTGTTGCAAAGTAGCAAGAAAAATATAATTCCTGTGAAAATGTCTCTAAAGTAAGGTTATACATAAACATAAAATAAATTTAATTTAATAGTATAATTCACAAATATGAACATAAAATAAAAATAATGTGTGGGCTTCTTTTTTATAAATTTTCATTTTTTTCATATATCATGTATTTGATTATTTATGAGGAACAAAAAAAATGACTACAAATGTAATTTTTTTTTTCTAACCTTGACATATAATCTTGAAAGGATAATTCTTGACATAAAGGTCATGTAAAAATAAATACAAGTGACATTCCATGTAAATCTACATACATATATACAAGGAAAATGGGATACTTATTTTAGTGTTTGATTTCTACCAAAAGTTTGTGCAAATAACACATATGAAAAGAAAATGAAGAATGAGGGAAATATAAATTATTACCTTAACTTTGTTAAACAACATCAATTCATGATAACCTGTAAACCTAATCCACTTAGTCCTCCACGAATTCATTTGATTAGTCCTCCACCAATTCATTTGGAAATGTGTTTAACTTTAGAGAACCAAAACACTCTTTCATAGAAAATACAAATAACTCCAAAACACTATTTCATAGCCATGTACAAATTCATTTTGTTTGTAAGGGGGCGGGCTTGTGCTCATATTAGGGTTTTACCTACCTTTTTAATATCTTATATTTTCCACGCCCAATTTTATATCATGGCTTTCAATGGGCCCAATTTATTTTAAATTGTTTTTTTATCTAGTATCAATTTCGTATTACAAATTCAAATTTTTCTTTTTGTAAAAATATAATTTAACAAAGTGTGCTCCATGTATTATACAAACTAATTGGGTGTTGATTTAAAAACATAAGTAAACAAGCATTCCTTTAATTTATTTTGTATTGTAAATAAAAGGAGATTCTATAAATTAAGTGGTAAGAATTGTAGAAAAAACTTAACTAGAAATAATATTTTCTCAAAAATTTTTAAATTTTATTTAGTGAAATTATATATAAATTCCCTACTGAGCTCAACTAATAAACCATAAAAAATTTGAAAAACCGATCTTAAGAAAACCATATTTAAAAAGTCCCGAAGCTTCCTGAACATATATTTTATTATAAAACTTTGCTTCTCTCCTAAAGAGAAAAAACTTGGATTTACTCAAATTTGGAATTTTGAAAATATCGAAATAATTTTTTTGATAGTTTTATTTTTCATCCAATTTTTTACACTAAAATATTTTGGGATAAAATTCTAAATCGGAAAAAATTCTACACATCTTTAATATATTTAAAGAAATTTAACAAATGTACAATATTTTTCGAAGAAATGAAAAGTAATAAAATTAAGTTTTTTACATATATCTAATTCGGATGGGTTGTAATTTGCGCCATTCTTGGGCCTCAAAATTTTGTATAAAATCCAAATTCATTAGTTTTTTAGAAAAATCGATTTGATCCAAATTCTAAATATGTAAATTTATTAAGCCACCCTTAACACTATTTAATATATCTTTATTCAAATTATTAAATATTTGTCTTTTAAGTTAAAATGAACATTTATCTTTTTTAGTTGAAATAAATTAGTCAATTAAATTATAATTATTATGTTCCCACTGTGGCTTATAGGCTTTCTATTCTACCAAAATTTTATTTTTGTTTGCTAATACAACCTATAATATTTCTCACTTTGTAAGTCAAGAGTTATTATTACTATTTAAGCAAGCAAAATAACTTCTAATTGGATTTATATTCTTGAACCTAGATAATCCATCAAGAAACTAACAATTCATATTTTCAATAGAATTACTCAGACCAAAATTCAAGACTTGTTCCGGTAAAACCAAGTCCTAACAACACTTTAAATACTCATTTAAATTTGATAAAATTTATATAAAAATAAGTCAACAAAAAAAGATGCAAATCAATGCAAGAAGCAGTGTTTAAGATATAGTAAGTCTACTATAGACCACGGTAGATGAAACATGGTTTTACATAATATTTAGCATAATATGATTTAGAAATAATAGTTGGTGCCATCACTATTGGGGAATTCAGAGGATGGAATCTTGTCATGTTGTTCTCCATGCAGAAGGAGCAGTAACCCCACTTCCAAGTTGTACCAAGTAACCAACATCCTTAAGAATCATCTCCATACCAGTAAGACAACCTATCACTTGCAACTACAAAAAACACCCCTAAGTTTATAGTAGAATATTTATAAATATTTCATTGTTTTTCGAAATGGTTAGTAAGAGGTAAATAGAGAGAAAATATTTATAACTTCTCTAGTTTATGAGTGATTGTGTGGTCTTAGCAAAAGGAAGTAGGATACAAGGTTATGGCTCATATTATGAATTTGACATAGTTTTGTTAAAGCTTCTCAAAGAGAATTGAGGAACTAACATATTTTACTATTAATCTTGTCTCTGGTCAATATGTAGATGCAACAAAATCTATAACATTGAATATAAGAAATGACAATATAACTCATTTAGATTTCTCACATGATCTGTCCTTGAATCCTTCATGCTACTTTATTAAGTCCAAGCCATAAGATCCAGTTATATCATTCTATGCCCTTCTAATAACTTCTCAACTATAAATGTAAGCAGGTACCATAACCGCAGTAACAATATGACTAATATGACTAAACTGTTCATCTTTCTCACTGCAGTTTTTCAGCCCCCAGGCCTCCACAACAAACGTGTGATATGAACATATAGTCACACAATATCCAAAAATGTAAAATAGAGATGAGCAGAGAGATTTAGTGTTTGACTGAGTTTTTCAAATACATAACTACACCTATTATTAAATTCTAGTGATAAAATAAATATATATTAAATTAAAATTATGCACATATAAATTAAAACAATTTTTTAACCTTACTTAAATATTTTAGATAACTAGAAATGTTTATTTTTAATATAAAAAATATGCGTCTTTAGATTTAATAACAAATCTATATAATAAAATATTATTTTCCTTATATAACCAAATAATGAAAAATGCAAAAAATGTATATATATATATATAATTACAAAAATCATGGTTATTACATTCTACCCTCCTTAAAAAAATTAGGTCCCCAAATTTAAACATACCAAAAACATTTAATGATACCAAAATATTTCTGCATCGAGAAAGTCAGAAAATATTTAACCAAAAAAAAAATAAAAGTAGTTTTTTGGAAACAGAAATAACTAAACTCATAACTGGTTAAGCCTAAAAGGGCAGTCTACAAAAGCTAACCTAGGCTCTGAATACCAACTGTAATACCCCAACTTTTCACAAAAAAGTTATACTTAAATATTCAGCTAAAACTCCAAATTAAATCCATAATAATAATAAGTTTCTTGTTTTTCATAAATTTCTAAAATCACAGACAGAAATAAAAACATCTAAGCTGAAAATAAAGCAAGATCTTGGGAGACGCACCTCTAATACAAACATAATCACTAAAATATTGTTCCAAAGCATCCACCTTTAAGATGTTGCAAAAGCTAAGCACCTGAAAATTTGTGAGTAATGAGCCAAGAGCCCAGCAAGCAAGAAAACAGTTCTACACTAGTGGATCAAGTATCATAATTTTATAAAATAAAAATCATTTTCCAAAATCCATATGACATAAGATATAAAATTCCACACCTCCCTAAGGCCACAAATACCTGCTGACACACTATCAAAAGTTCATAATTTCTGTGAATAATGGGCCCCTTAATGAGAGAGTGTGCTCTCCCGAAGCCATCATAAGTAGCACTCCCTAGTAAGCCCCTTAATGAGAGAGTGTGCTCTCCCGAAGCTATCATAAGTAGCACTCCTAGTAAGTATCAAAAACCTAGTTCCGGAACTATACGCAATTACTAACTCGTTCATAAGTTAGAGCTCACTAGGAATTCTTATTTGTAAAAGAGGGTACTTGATCCATAAATTTTAAAACAAAAAAGTGTAAAAATATTTAAAAGATTTTAAATTAAATAAAGTGTGAAGAGTTAACTTACGTTAATAACAATATCTGCCAAATTATGTGGCCAAAATGAACGTAGACATACACACATACACTTAATATAATAATCAGAATGTTAACATGTACATCCCACTAAGCTAACCACACTTTAACTTTATAAAGCTTAACCCATAATAATAATTAAATGTCATTACAAGTAACAAAATAAATTCATATTGACATATAAATATGACCATTCTCATATAATAGTTCAAAATAGTGTACCGACAAATAAAAAAAACTCAACACTTAAATACATTATATATAATAATAATAAATCAATTATATGTAAACTATTTAAATTCAGAATAAAATAGATGTACATTTAATATTTACTATCTATATAATCCTTAAAATAATGTAACAAAGATAAATAAAATAGGTAACATATGCTTATGATTATGAAAGTGGACAAAATATAAATATTGGTGTATAAAATTTTCATAACCTTACGTGTGAAAATATCATTATACAAAATAAGTATAATCAATTTAATAAATGAGCATATATTTAATTGGTGCACTAATCTAAATGCATATCTAAATCAAACATATATTTAACATATAACATATGAATTATTATGCATGCACAAAACACATAATTATAAACATAAATTCATGCATTAAATATTTACAAAAAAATGGTTATTATTAACTAAAACATTTAATAATCAACATCAAAGTAAATGATTAAATTAAGTAAACTATAATGTTATACAAATAACCATGGAACTAAATAATAAAAAAAAACTAATAACAAGTGAATTAGAATAGTACAAAAATGTAATTTAATTATATATATATATATATAGAAGTATGCAATAAACATGTAAAATACATAAATAAAAATATAGGAAATACAACATACCTGAAAAGAGAAGATGTTATACAGACATAAAATGATATGCTAATAGCCTATTTATACATAAGTTGGTTGACTGAGTTTTTCAAATACACATAACACGTACTAATAAATATACACAACATAACTACACCTATTATTAAATTCTAGTGATAAAATAAATATATATTAAATTTAAATTATGCACATATAAATTAAAACAATTTTTTTAACCTTACTTAAATATTTTAGATAACTAGAAATGTTTATTTTTAATATAAAAATATGCGTCTTTAGATGTAATAACAAATCTATATAATAAAATATTATTTTTCTTATATAACCAAATAATTAAAAATGCGAAAAATGTATATATATATAATTACAAAAATCATGGTTATTATATTCTACCCTCCTTAAAAAAATTAGGTCCCCAAATTTAAACATACCAAAAACATTTAATGATACCAAAAAATATTTCTGCATCGAGAAAGTCAGAAAATATTTAACCAAAAAAAAATAAAAGTAGTTTTTTTTGGAAACAGAAATAACTAAGTTCATAACTGGTTAAGCCTAAAAGGGCAGTCTACAGAAGCTAACCTAGGCTCTGAATACCAAGTGTAATACCCCAACTTTTCACAAAATAGTTATACTTAAATATTCAGCTAAAACTCCAAATTAAATCCATAATAAGAATAAGTTTCTAGTTTTTCATAAATTTCTAAAATCACACACAGAAATAAAATCATCTAAGCTGAAAATAAAGCAAATCTTGGGAGACGCACCTCTAATACAAACATAATCAATAAAATATTTTCCAAAGCATCCACCTTTAAGATGTTGCAAAAGGTAAGCACCTGAAAATTTGTGAGTAATGAGCAAGAGCCCAGCAAGAAAACAGTTCTACACTAGTGGATCAACTATCATAATTTTATAAAATAAAAATCATTTTCCAAAATCCATATGACATAAATATAAAATTCCACACCTCGCTAAGGCCACAAATACCTGGTGACACACTATCAAAAGTTCATAATTTCTGTAAATAATGGGCCCCTTAATGAGAGAGTGTGCTCTCCCGAAGCCATAATAAGTAGCACTCCCTAGTAAGCCCCTTAATGAGAGAGTGTGCTCTGCGGAAGCCATCATAAGTAGCACTCCTAGTAAGTATCAAAAACCTAGTTCCGGAACTATAAGCAATTACTAACTCGTTCATAAGTTAGAGCTCACTGGGAATTCTTATTTGTAAAAGAGGGTACTTGATCCATAAATTTTAAAACAAAAAAAGTGCAAAAATATTTAAAAGATTTTAAATTAAATAAAGTGTGAAGAGTTAACTTACATTAATAACAATATCTGCCAAATTATGTTGCCAAAATGAACCTCAGAATGTTAACATGTACATCCCACTAAGCTAACCACACTTTAACTTTATAAAGCTTAACCCATAATAACAATTAAATGTCATTACAAGTAACAAAATAAATTCATATTGACATATAAATACGACCATTCTCATATAATAGTTCAAAATAGTGTACCCACAAATAAAAAAAACTCAACACTTAAATACATTATATATAATAATAATAAATCAATTATATGTAAACTATTTAAATTCAGAATAAAATAGATGTACATTTATTATTTACTATCTATATAATCCTTAAAATAAAGTAACAAAGATAAATAAAACAGGTAACATATGCTTATGATTATGAAAGTGGACAAAATATAAATATTGGTGTATAAAATTTTCATAACCTTACCTGTGAAAATATCATTATACAAAATAAGTATAATCAATTTAATAAATGAGCATATATTTAATTGGTGCACTAATCTAAATGCATATCTAAATCAAACATATATTTAACACATAACATATGAATTATTATGGATGCACAAAACACATAATTATAAACATAAATTCATGCATTAAATATTTACAAAAAAATGGTTATTATTAACTAAAACATTTAATAATCAACATCAAAGTAAATGATTAAATTAAGTAAACTATAATGTTATACAAATAACCATGGAACTAAATAATAAAAAAAAACTAATAACAAGTGAATTAGAATAGTACAAAAATGTAATTTAATTATATATATATAGAAGTATGCAATAAACATGTAAAATACATAAATAAAAATATAGGAAATACAACATACCTGAAAAGAGAAGATGTTATACAGACGTAAAATGATATGTTAATAGCCTATTTATACATAAGTTGGTTGACTGAGTTTTTCAAATACACATAACACGTACTAATAAATATACACAACATAACTACACCTATTATTAAATTCTAGTGATAAAATAAATATATATTAAATTTAAATTATGCACATATAAATTAAAACAATTTTTTTAACCTTACTTAAATATTTTAGATAACTAGAAATGTTTATTTTTAATATAAAAATATGCGTCTTTAGATGTAATAACAAATCTATATAATAAAATATTATTTTTCTTATATAACCAAATAATTAAAAATGCGAAAAATGTATATATATATAATTACAAAAATCATGGTTATTACAAAATTGATCATGGTAATGATGAAGATATCCTACAAATTGATGCTCTTTTACTTAAAAAGTTTAGAAATATGGGCTATATAGACTTCAAAAAAAATGTTTTTGAAAAAAAGGCTCTACTTCCTCCAACTTTATTTTGATAAGAGGAATTAAAGAAAGAATTATGGCAAGGAGTCAAGGTATGGGAAAATTACAAGTCAAAGATCAAGTGCTATAATTGTGATGAAGTCAGACACTTTGCTGCTCATTCAGAAAGCCAAACACTAAGAAGAAGCAAGCCTTGATCAGCAAGAAGAATAATTGAAGCAAGTTTTGACCAGAAGAACAATTGGGATGATACATTACAAGAGTACAAACTATGCTCACAAAAAATTGCATAATGATCTATTATAAAGGGCTTTTCTTAATTTTAGGTAAAAGTTACAAAATAAACTAATGGAGATTAAATAATTTAAACATGTATATTTTATTTTATGGAATGATATTATCTTGTTAAACTAACACTGTTGAACAATCAACTTATGGAAATTTATATGAATTATTCATAGTAAAGTCAATATTTATTTAAATTGAAATGATATCAATAGTGTAATTTTTTTTTTATGATTTTCTTGCTAATAAAATATGTTAAACACATTATTGAGACGTCATTTTAAGGATAAAATAAAGAACATGAACTCATAAATTGTTATGATAAAAACAAACACATTATTCTCAAATCTACTTACTCAAATTTACAAGGAAAATACAATATTGTAAAAAATAAAACTTAAATAATCATCATAAACATATTTATGTCAAGATAAAATATGTAAATATGGTTAATCTTGAATTATAAAGTAACTTATATAAAATATGTAAATGTCAAGATTAATGAATACTCATATGTCTTTTCTAAAAAAATACACAACATTAATAAATGAATAAGAAAATAATTTATATACTGAATATGAAAAAAAATTATTTTATCTTTATCGCCTCCCAATAACACCTATTATTTTACAAAAAATATAAATTTAAACAATTCGATAAAAATAATGAACAATTATCCGGTATCCAATTTAAAGTCCAATTATATAACAGCTAAATCGACTAATTATTATTGAATGAATATATGTAAATAAGGTACTTAATATTGATAAATGATATATAAAAATACATTATATTTAGTGTCAAATATAAACCATAAAAAATTTGAAAAACTCGTTGATTCGATCTTAAGAAAGTCATATTTAAAAAGGCCCCAAGGTGCTTGAACATCTATTTTATTATAAAACTTTGCTTCTCTCCTAAAGAGAAAAAACTTGGATTTACACAAATTTGGAATTTTAAAAATATCGAAAAAAAAATTGATAGTTTTATTTTTCATCCAATTTTGTACACTAAAATATTTTAGGATAAATTCTAAATGGGAAACAATTCTACACATCTTTAATATATTAAAAGAAAATTTAACAAATGTACATTATTTTTTGAAGAAATGAAAAGTAATAAAATTAAGTTTTTTACATATATCTAATTCGGAAGTGCTGTAGTTTGCGCCATTCTTAGCCCTCAAAATTTTGTATAAAAATCCAAATTCTATAGTTTTTTAGAAAAATTGATTTGATCCAAATTCTAAATATGTAAATTAATAAAGCCACCCTTAACACTATTTAATTTATCTTTATTAAAATTATTAAATATTTATCTTTTAAGTTTAAATGAACATTTATCTTTTTTAGTTGAAATAAATTAGTCAATTAAATTATAATTATTATGTTCCCACTATGGCTTATTGGATTTCTATTCTACCAAAATTTTATTTTTGTTTGCTAATAGAACCTATAATATTTCTCACTTTGTAAGTCTAAGAGTTATTATTGGTATTTAAGCAAGCAAAATAACTTTTAATTGGATTTATCTTCTTGTACCTAGATAATCCATCAAGAAACTAACAATTCATGTTTTCAATAGAATTGGTGGGACAAAAATTCAAGACTTGTTCCACTAAAACCAAGTCCTAACAACACTTTAAATACTCATTTAAATTTGATAAAATTTACATAAAAATAAGTCAACAAAGAAACATGCAAATCAATACAAGAAGCAGTGTTTAAGATATAGCAAGTCTACTATAGACCACCCCACATGAAGCATGTTTTTTACATAGTATTTAGCATAAAATGATTTAGAAATAGTAATAGTTGCTGCAATCACTAATGGGGAATTCAGAGGATTGAATTATTGGCATGTTGTTCTCCAAGTATGCAGAAGGAGCAGCAACCCCACTTCCAAGTTGTACCAAGTAACCAACATCCTTAAGAATCATCTCCATACCAGTAAGACAGCCTATCACTTCCAACTACAAAAAACACCGGGTAAGTTTATAGTAGAATATTCATAAATATTTCATTGTTTTTCGAAATGGTTAGTAAGAGGTAAATAGAGAGAAAATATTTATAACTTGTCAAAAGGTAGTAGGATACAAGGTTATGGCTCATATTATGAATTTGACATAGTTTTGTTAAGGCTTCTCAAAGAGAATTGAGGAACTAACATATTTTACTATTAATCTTGTCTTTGGTCAATATGTATATGCAACAAAATCTATTACATTGAATATAAGAAATGACAATATACCTCATTTAGATTTCTCACTCCTTTCATGCTACTTTATTAAGTCTAAGCCATAAGATCCAAGTTGTATCATTCTATGCCCTTCTAATAACTTCTCAACTATCAATGTAAGCAGGTACCATAACTACAGGTAACAATATGACTAATATGACTAAATTGTTCATCTATTTTTCAGCCCCAAGCCTCCACAACAAACGTGTGATATGAACATATAGTCACACAATATTTAAAAATTTAAACAGAGATGAGCACAGAATAATCCGATTCTTAAAATTCTGTAAGCAATTAGATGATGAAATAAAAATCGACTACAATTAAAATCATTGCACTTGTAATGCTTAAATCATCTATAAAATGAACTCGTTTGTAATATTTACATTGTATCTACAAATAATGGTTTCAACATGTTTCTACTTTCTATGCATCTCACAAAGAATACATAATCAAACAAAAAATATTTTCATGTTTTGCTTAAGCTGCATATAAGAATAAAGCATTGAACTTGTTGTTTTTGCAAGGGGAGTGTGCCTTGCTATCACGTTATCAAGTCTTTCCTCAAATATTAGATCAAGTGATGCCTGAGACCAGATAAAAGTTGAATGGAACGAGTACAAAATCTCGTGTTCAATTTGTTTCACCTTTTTGGCTCTCATTACATAAGCAACTAATGACTTTTTGTTTATATATAAAAATAATATATAAGACTCTGTGTTAGGAGGGTTAGGAGGGTCAGATATATTTCAACATATAAAGTGAATTCAATAATTATTGTAGTTTGTTAGAATGAAGAATATATGATCACATTTTGTGTAATACAACTTATGTATTATAGCCCCTATCAGATTGTCCCTTAAATAATCATCATAAACATATTTATGTTTGCAAAATAAATTGAACAAATTAAATACTTAATCTTCAATTATAAAGTAACGTATATAAAATATGTAAATGTCAAGATTAACGAATATTGATATGTCTTTTCTAAAAAAATACAAAACATTAATAAATGAATAAGAAAATATGTAATACACTGAATATGAAAAAAAAAATATTTTATTTTTATCCCCTCCCAACAACACCTAGTATTTTACAAAAAATATAAGTTTAAACAATTCAATAAAAACAATGAACAATTATCGAGGATCCAATTTAAAGTCCAATTATATAAGAACTAAATCCACTAATTATTATTGAATCAATATTTGTAAATAAGGTACTTAATATTGATAAATGATATATAAAAATACATTATATTTAGTGTTAAATATAAACCATAAAAGATTTGAAAAACTGGTCTGATTGGATCTTAAGAAAGTCATATTTAAAAAGGCCCGAAGCTATCTCAACATAAATTTTATTATAAAATTTTGCTTCTCTCCTAAAGAGAAAAAACTTGGATTAACTCAAATTCGAAATTTTAAAATTATCGAAATAATTTTTTTGATAGTTTTATTTTTCATCCAATTTTTTACACTAAAATATTTTGGGATAAAATTTTAAATCGGATAAAATTCTACACATCTTTAATATATTTAAAGAAATTTAACAAATGTACATTATTTTTAGAAGAAAGGAAAAGTAATAAAATTAAGTTTTTTACATATATCTAATTCGGACGTGACCTAATTTGCGCCATTCTTGGGCCTCAAAATTTTGTATAAAATCCAGATTCATTATTTTTTTAGAAAAATTGATTTGATAAAAATTCTAAATATTTAAATTAATTACGCCACCCTTAACACTATTTAATTTATCTTTATATATTGATATGTCTTTTCTAAAAAAATACACAACATTAATAAATGAATAAGAAAATATGTTATATACTGAATATGAAAAAAAAAATATTTTATCTTTATCGCCTCCCAACAACACCTAGTATTTTATAAAAAATATAAATTTAAACAATTCAATAAAAATAATGAACAATTATCGAGGATCCAATTTAAAGTCCAATTATATAACAACTAAAACGACTAATTATTATTGAATCAATATTTGTAAATAAGTTACTTAATATTGATAAATGATATATAAAAACACGTTATATTTAGTGTTAAATATAAACCATAAAAATTTTGAAAAACTCGTCCCATTCGATCTTAAGAAAGTCATATTTAAAAAGGCCCGAAGCTGCATGAACATATATTTTATTATAAAAATTTGCTTCTCTCATAAAGAGAAAAAACTTGGATTAACTCAAATTCGGAATTTTAAAAATATCGAAATAATTTTTTTGATAGTTTTATTTTTCATCCAATTTCTTACACTAAAATATTTGGGGATAAAATTCTAAATCGGAAAAAATTCTACACATCTTTAATATATTTAAAGAAAATTTAACAAATGTACATTATTTTTCGAAGAAATGAAAAGTAATAAAATTAAGTTTTTTTACATATATCTAATTCGGACGTGCTGTAATTTGCGCCATTCTTGGGCCTCAAAATTTTGTATAAAATTCAAATTCATTAATTTTTTAGAAAAATTGATTTGATCCAAATTCTAAATATGTAAATTAATTAAGCCACCCTTAACACTATTTAATTATCTTTATTTAAATTATTAAATATTTATCTTTTAAGTTGAAATGAACATTTATCATTTTTAGTTGAAATAAATTAGTCAATTTAATTATAATTATTATGTTCCCACTGAGGCTTATTGGCTTTGTATTCTACCAAAATTTTATTTTTGTTTGCTAATAGAACCTATAATATTTCTCACTTTGTAAGTAAAGAGTTATTATTGGTATTTAAGCAAGCAAAATAACTTCTAATTGCATTTATCTTCTTGTACCTAGATTTTTTTTTTTGACAAATGCAGAAAGTTCTCATTAAATTGAATATAGGACAGTCGGGACAAACCCCCAACTGTCGATACAACCAGGTGATAAAACAAATAACATACTAAAAACAATTAGATGATTTGTTTGCTGATCGTTTAACACATAGAATTTAAAAATTCTTGAAATTAAAAATGAAATCAAAGACATCCTAAGCGATCCAAATTGTAGCAGCATCTCTAAAAATAGCAACATCGCAATTGACCATATTACATAAAAACTATGGTTAGCCCAGTGTTCAGAAACACAAATCGCATAAAATGAGATTGAAGAAGCGGCACCCCAGCTATCTACATGCCGGACACGAGCTATAGACATGCCGAAGGCACCCCAGCTATCTACATGCACGACACCACATGCCGAAAGTATAAACCCATGAAAGATGACCAATCTTTAGTTGTGAAAGGTGAGCTCCTGCAATAATCACCACCATTCCAAATCCAATGCACGCTTTGCAGATCACCAAAAATATCAATAAATTTGTCCTCAACACATCTATCACCAGATAAACCCAACCATGACTAAATAAAAATATTACAAACACTCCAAAAGGAGAGACAAAACACACACTCCTAAAGGAGAGACACACAAACACCTAAAAAATTGGATTTCATTGAAAGGAAATAAACGAGAATAACAGAAAATAAAGGGGTTGGGGCTTTCCACCGGAGAAAACCAGTGGAAGCCCCTGGATTTACTTGAAAATAGACAAACCCTAACAGAGAGGATGAAAGAAGAGAGGCCGCTGAGAGTTTTAATAATGCTACTTAATCCAAAATCTCTTGTAAATGAGTTTTTTTAATAATGCTACTTAATCCAAAATCTGTACCAAAATAGTTATAAAATGACGTGACTGTACAAGTGTTGAAATTTAGTTGGTTCTTCTTGTACCTAAATAATCCATAAAGAAACTTACAATTCATGTTTTTAATAGAATTAGTCAGACCAAAATTCAAGACTTGTTCCACTAAAACCAAGTCCTAACAACACTTTAAATACTCATTTAAATTTAATAAAATTTACATAAAAATAAGTCAACAAAGAAACATGCAAATCAATCCAAGAAGCAGTATTTAAGATATAGTAAGTCTACTGTAGACCACCGCACATGAAGCATGTTTTTTACATATTATTTAGCATAAAATGATTTAGAAATAGTAATAGTTGTTGCAATCACTAATGGGGTATCTAGAGGATGGAATTATTGGCATGTTGTTCTCCATGTTTGCAGAAGCAGCAGCAACCCCACTTCCAAGTTGTACCAAGTAACCAACATCCTTAAGAATCATCTCCATACCAGTAAGACACCCTATCACTTGCAACTACAAAAAACACCTGTATGTTTATAGTTGAATATTTATAAATATTTCATTGTTTTTAGAAATGGTTAGTAAGAGGTAAATAGAGAGAAAATATTTATAACTTGTCTCGTTTATGACTGATTGTGTGGTCTTAGCAAAAGGAAGTACGATACAAGGTTATGGCACATATTATGAATTTGACAAAGTTTTGTTAAAGTTTCTCCAAGAGAATTGAGGAACTACCATATTTTACTATTAGTCTTGTCTCTGGTCAATATGTAGATGCAACAAAATCTATAACATTAAATATAAGAAATGATAATATACCTCATTTAGATTTCTCACATGATCTATCCTCGAATCCATTCTTGCTACTTTATTAAGTCCAAGCCATAAGATCCAGTTGTATCATTCTATGCCCTTCTAATAACTTCTCAACTATCAATGGACGCAGGTACCATAACCGCACTAACAATATGACTAATATGACTAAACCGTTCATCTTTCTTAGTGCAATTTTTCAGCCCCCAGGCCTCCACAACAAACCTGTGATATGAACATATAGTCACACAATATCCAAAAATGTAAAACAAAGATGAGCACAGAATAATCCGATTCTTAAAATTATGTCAGCAATTAGATGATGAAATAAAAATTGACTAAAATTAAAATCATTGCACTTGTAATTCTTAAATCATCTATAAAATGACTTGGTTTGTAATATTTGCATTGTATCTACAAATAATGGTTTCAACATGTTTCTACTTTCTATGCATCTCACAAAGAATACATAATGAAATAAAAAATATTTTCAGTGTTTTGCTTAAGCTGCATATAAGAATAAAGCATTTAACTTGTTATTGTTGCAAGGGGAGTGTGCCTTGCTATTACGTTCTCAAGTCTTTCCTCGAATATTAGATCAAGTGATGCCTGAGACCACATAAAAGTTTAATGGAACGAGTACAAAATCTCATGTTCAATTTGTTTCACCTTTTTGACTCTCATTACATAAGCAACTCATGACTTATTCTTTATATATAAAAATAATATATAAGACTCTATGTTAGAAGGGTTAGGAGGGTCAGATATATTTCAACATATAAAGTGAATTCAATAATTATTGTAGTTTGCTGGAATCAAGAATATATGATCACATTTTCTGTAATACAACTTATGTATTATAGCCACTATCAGATATTGTCGCTTATGAATTTTTGCACATAAAATTATATAATAACGTTATGTTAAATCTTAAAAATATATAAAAACACTTTCCAAGATAATCAAAAATTAGAACAACTTTGTCATCAATATCACCAACACTAAGAAAATGCTTGATGTACCAATGGATCATCATTCTTTGGAGCAGACCTTCACGCTTAATGATATATAATGATATCGCTAAATGGTAAGGTTTTCTCCAAAAACTTTATCAATATATCCCCAATTTATTTAAGTTCCTCTATAAGAGAATGGTAATGTGTGATATGATAGCTGAGTAATGGTATTTGATTTCTTAAACCTTAAATCTAATAAACATGGTTAACAATATGGAAATTAAAATTAATCTAAATTTAAAATAAATAAGAAAATAGTAGAGATGATAGAAACATTATAATTTTCCTGGTATGCTGGTGGATTATAGAGTGTTGTATACATGTATTTCTCAATACATGGAGGCTCTAATTTTTTATAATGTATTACTTTGCAATGAAGAAATTTGATCAAAATTAAAGAGTGGTTATTAATTAGAGAGACACATTGTGTTCAATTTTGTTTTACTTACACATATTTTTCAACAAATCAATTCTATGTTAAAATCCTTTTTATCCATATAATTAACAAATTAAGTGCTACTGGCGGATACTTGAATCTGGAACATGGTGAAAAGGAGAAAATAAAGTGTACCAAAGTTGTTTAAGTTGTAAAAGAGAACTTTAATCGTTGTATCAATAAATCTCCATTCCAACCTATCTAATGCCATAAAATATCAATTCTTAACCCAGCCACGCCCTTTTTTCCCTTGTGACTTCAAATGCAATCACTGTATTATGAACTAATAGCCCCCCTTCATTAAAAGCACTCTATTTGTTAGACACTGTCTAGATTAAACATAGTTTGAACTTATTCACCACCACCTTCGACAGTATGCGCATCAGAACATTATAAAGATAGATAGGTCGAAGATCTTCCATATGTTTCAGTTATTTAACCTTAGGAATAAGACATACAAGCCTACGATTTAGTTCCTTGGCCCATGTGGTGTATCAAAGAAAATCTGACAAAATAGAACAACATATCTTTTAAAAATATTTCAATACGTTTGAAAAATGCTGGGTTCGACCCATGTGGATCTAGTGACTTGTATTGATGCATGAAAAAGACTACATTCTTAACTTCCTCCTCCCTAATAGGTAACATGACCTAGTGATTGTGAAATAATAATTAAAAAAAGTTTGCAAAAAGGGTAAAATTTGACACGACCTTAATCTAATAACCATATATCAAATAAAACGGTAAAATTTAACATAAATTTAAACAACTCACCTGAGCAAAAACAAAACAATGTAAAGCCATAGGGAAAAAAATATGTGTGTGTACTATCCAACTAAATCATAGTGGAAGACATGTAGATGTGGAGTCCATAACAAGGAATATCATATATGCATGTCCCATAATTACAATATACCTGTTTGTCTTGTCGTGGTTTCGGTATTTTTGTTTATAACAATGAGAAAAAGAAAAAGCGACCAAATCGAGATGTTCCGCCAAGACTCTGATGTTTTACCTTGAGGAGAAGATGTTTTTTTGATGAGACGATTTGATACAAGTTTGTGGAGAAACCACCATGCAAAGATAAAGTCAGGTACCGAGTTTTGTAAATAACAATCTGAGAATCTCAGATTGTAATTTAATTTAATTCCTTATCACCAAATGATAAGGAGTTGTAAAAAAAAAGCACAAAATGTTTTACCTATCCAAGGGAATCCATGTTATAAAAGATGGCAACCTTTCCACTTTTGCTAACTTGATACATTTCCCTGTAGTAGGTAGCAAGGTCATAGTTGTAGATCAATGTCCTCCACCAATACTATAGATGTTATTTTCTTCGTTATTTGTATTAATAACATATCGCCTCTCCGTCCTTGAACTATTCTTGTTATCGACACTTGTGGTATCTCTTCTTTCAAGACATTTGTTCTCACTTCCCGTAGCTCGGGTCATCTTCTCACAATTTTCTTTTATCTTTTTCTAAAATGAAACGAGTAAAAAAAATTATAAGATGTGAATTATAATAACACTTGCTTAATTGATTCTTAATAAACAATTATACAAACACCTTTATATGACCTAGGCGATTGGACACAAGTTTTTTATTTAACGATTCAATATATAATAAAACATCTGAAAGTATTGAATTTCTTCTTTGTAGTACTTCATTCTATAAAGATTAACAAACTATCAGAAGACCGAGCAAACAAAAAGTCCAAAATACAAATTCTACTATTACAACCACAAGTGTTACCTTAAAATTTCATACCACTGTCATTCCAAACAATTCCCAATACAACTCAGAACTGATAATAAGACACGATTGACACATAAATATGATTTAATAAAGATCCCAAACACAAAATAACATAGAAAGAGAAAAGCAAGGAGGTAAATTAAACAATAATTAACAATAATCGACCAAATTTAATCTTCTCCTAAATTAAATTTAGTGAATTGAAAGAACTTTAGGAAAGATGATTTGGGGAAAAAATACATTCCGTTCAAGGTTTAATCTTTTCCGAGATTTAATCTTCTTGGAGCTTTAGTCTTTACAAAGATTTAATATTCAGTGTTTGACAGAAATATTTCAGCAAAGATTTAATCTTTCGCCGCAGTGGAGATTGTTTGACAGTCCGTGTTTTTTTATATTATTTAATTGACAGCCGGGAAAACAATTTCAGCAAGCCCGCTCACAAGTTTTGAACAAGACCGCCTAACTTTTGGGCCCAAATCTCTGATCTACTGTAACGATTATATAATGTATTGCAATAACATATATTTGTAACTACCTCGAAATTTTGTTGATTCAGTTGCAATGTTTTTAAAATCCCTTGCAATAGACATGAAATCACCTTTCAACCACAACATTTTTTAGATAGTTTTTAGAAATCTGGTTGCGAAAGCAATTCTATGGTATAGTGAACTAAACCTTGTATAACCATTATTCTTTAATACCTGATTCTCCTACAGGCTGGAAGCTATTCCTCATACATACCCTGATATACTCTGGTGATATTTATGAATTGCTTTATGCTCTGAAATAAATGTTTTATCAACGTTAATTATGATTCTGTTTTATTGAATTACAATATTTATCATGTTGAATTGTTATAGAATTAGATAGCGTTCTAAATATTGAACATATTCGTGGTCAGACCAGATTGGTGGTCATATTAGGCCAATGTGTGCCTTGGATCCAGTATAGAGAACAGAGCTGTGTGCCTTAATCGGGTTAGTGTGTCACTGATCAGCAACCTAACCTTGGTTTTAAACTTAAAAATGAATATCCAATTCTAATAATTGCTTAACAAGGAACTTGATTCCTATGAATCATTTCAATTGATCATTGTTTACACTCAGTTATTGTTATATATTATAACTTGCTGAGCTAGTTAGCTCACCCTTGTGAATCTATTTACGTTATTCTATAGTTAAAATGGAAATTATTGGTAATGAGGACCCCCCAGTCCAGTATACGATCTAAGATTCCAGGTTGAGTTGGATCGAGCTAGTTTGAGTTATGCAAGTTTCTAAGAATGATTTCATTTTCAGTTTTAAGTTAAACTAGTTGGGATTTGGTATGACGTAATAAAAGTCAAGGTTGTGGCTGGTTTTCATACTTTAACCTGTTGTGACTGTGCTTGCGTAAATAACGGTAATTGCATATAATATTTCATATACAGGTTTATATAATATATGTGTTGTGAACCCAAAACTTTTTACCTGGGTTTGGAGGGCGTCACAACCACCATCTCCGAAGCTAAATCAACTCATAATATAACCTAATATACAACCAGTGCTACCCCTAAAGCTACTAGAAATGCTACCATAAATTGCCACTACTAAGACTAACCAATATAACATCAATGCTACCACCTGTAATACCATAATTAAACTGGCCATAAATGGAACTACTTAAGCTAGCACGAACTTTAACACTAACACTAATAATACAACCACTAAGCTACCAATAGGACCACTAAGCTACCACCAATGCCATTACTAAGACTAACCAATATTACATCAATGCTACCACCTGTAATACCATAATTAAACTGGCCATAAATGGAACTGCTTAAGGTAGCACGAAGTTCAAAACCAACACCAATAATACCACTACTAATTCTCCTGCAAAGATTACCCCTTTCAATGCTACCAATTGCACTAATAAGAGCACCAGGACCAATAGCACCATCAATGCCAGCAAATCCACTACTAATATTATCGTTTCTGGTACCACCAATGTATCCACTAAAGATGCTAGTCATGCTGCCACCAATCTCACTATTAAAACTACCCAATATACCACCAATGCTACTATCACTTATGCAATTATTAAAATTACCACCAATGATACTCCTTAAGTTAACACGAACTTCACCACCAACAATCCCACCACCAATTCCACTCCTAAGATTACGACTACTAGTGCCACCAATTGGACTAGTAAAATTACCATCACCAGTGACACCGCCAACAATATTACTACTGGAATCAAGAAAAACCACAACTCTATACTTTTCAAATAGTTACGGATCTATAGAAGTTACTAAGCAACATGTTCTAGTGAGGCTGAAAATGGTGACCCTACCAATTCATGTATTGAAAATATAAGTTCTTCCAACACTAAAAAATTTCCCAAACAAAGGCTACATCTCTATCAAGTAAGAAATCTCATTTTCAACCATGTGTGTTGTGAAATGAACTTAAAAAGTGATGGGGCTTGGTGAGATGGGAAACTCCTAATATAAGTAAACTTCGTGTTTAATTAGGTCAACAAAGAGTAATTTAGAGTTATTTGTCTTATATACATTAGAAAAAAAATACACCCCACATAGATCCACTTGTACTATCTACATTTATATTAATAATATATATAGGCATGGTAAAAGTTAAAGAATAATAAAGAAACACGTACATTGATGAAGAGAAAGGGAAGGCACTTGGAGCATTTTCTTCATTGTTTTTGGAACTTGTTGCAAGTAGCAAGAAAAATATAATTCCTGTGAAAATGTCTCTAAAGTAAGGTTATACATAAACATAAAATAAATTTAATAGTATAATTCAACAAATATGAACATAAAATAAAAATAATGTGTGGGCTTCTTTTTTATAAATTTTCATTTTTTTCATATATCATGTATTTGATTATTTATGAGGAACAAAAAAAAATGACTACAAATGTAATTGTTTTTTTTCTAACCTTGACATATAATCTTGAAAGGATAATTCTTGACATAAAGGTCATGTAAAAACAAATACAAGTGACATTCCATGTAAATCTACATACATATATACAAGGAAAATGGGATACTTATTTTAGTGTTTGATTTCTACCAAAAGTTTGTGCAAATAACACATATGAAAAGAAAATGAAGAATCAGGGAAATATAAATTATTACCTTAACTTTGTTAAACAACATCAATTCATGATAACGTGTAAACCTTATCCACTTAGTCCTCCACCAATTCATTTGATTAGTCCTCCACCAATTCATATGGAAATGTGTTTAACTTTAGAGAACCAAAACACTCTTTCATAGAAAATATAAATAACTCCAAAACACTATTTCATAGCCATGTACAAATTCATTTTGTTTGTAAGGCGGCGGGCTTGTGCTCATATTAGGGTTTTACCTACCTTTTTAATCTTATATTTTGCAGGCCCAATTGTATATCATGGGTTTCAATGGGCCCAATTTATTTTAAATTATTTTTTTATCTTAGTATCAATTTCGTATTACAAATTCAAATTTTTTCTTTTTGTAAAAATATAATTTAACAAAGTCTGCTCCATGTATTATACAAACTAATTGGGTGTTGATTTACAAACATAAGTAGACAAGCATTCCTTTAATTTATTTTGTATTGTAAATAAAAGGAGATTCTATAAATTAAGTGGTAAGAATTGTAGAAAAAACTTAACTAGAAATAATATTTTCTCAAAAAATTTTAAATTTTATTTAGTGAAATTATATATAAATTCCCTACTGACCTCAACTAATAAACCATAAAAAATTTGAAAAACCGATCTTAAGAAAGCCATATTTAAAAAGGCCCGAAGCTTCCTGAACATATATTTTATTATAAAACTTTGCTTCTCTCCTAAAGAGAAAAAACTTGGATTTACTCAAATTTGGAATTTTGAAAATATCGAAATAATTTTTTTGATAGTTTTATTTTTCATCCAATTTTTTACACTAAAATATTTTGGGATAAAATTCTAAATCGGAAAAAAACTACACATCTTTAATATATTTAAAGAAAATTTAACAAATGTACATTATTTTTCGAAGAAATGAAAAGTAATAAAATTAAGTTTTTTACATATATCTAATTCGGATGGGTTGTAATTTGCGCCATTCTTGGGCCTCAAAATTTGGTATAAAATCCAAATTCATTAGTTTTTTAAAAAAATCGATTTGATCCAAATTCTAAATATGTAAATTTATTAAGCCACCCTTAACACTATTTAATATATCTTTATTCAAATTATTAAATATTTGTCTTTTAAGTTGAAATGCACATTTATCTTTTTTAGTTGAAATAAATTAGTCAATTAAATTATAATTATTATGTTCCCACTGTGGCTTATAGGCTTTCTATTCTACCAAAATTTTATTTTTGTTTGCTAATACAACCTATAATATTTCTCACTTTATAAGTCAAGAGTTATTATTACTATTTAAGCAAGCAAAATAACTTCTAATTGGATTTATATTCTTGAACCTAGATAATCCATCAAGAAACTAACAATTCATATTTTCAATAGAATTACTCAGACCAAAATTCAAGACTTGTTCCACTAAAAACAAGTCCTAACAACACTTTAAATACTAGTATTTAGCATGAAGCATGTTTTTTACATAGTATTTAGCATAAAATGATTTAGAAATAATAGTTGGTGCCATCATTATTGGGGACTTTAGAGGATGGAATCATTGTCATATTGTTCTCCAAGTATGCAGAAGGAGCAGTAACCCCACTTCCAAGTTGTACCAAGTAACCAACATCCTTAAAAATCATCTCCATACCAGTAAGACAACCTATCACTTGCAACTACAAAAAACACCCCTAAGTTTATAGTAGAATATTTATAAATATTTCATTGTTTTTCGAAATGGTTAGTAAGAGTTAAATATAGAGAAAATATTTATAACTTCTCTAGTTTATGAGTGATTGTGTGGTCTTAGCAAAAGGAAGTAGGATACAAGGTTATGGCTCATATTATGAATTTGACATAGTTTTGTTAAAGCTTCTCAAAGAGAATTGAGGAACTAACATATTTTACTATTAATCTTGTCTCTGGTCAATATGTAGATGCAACAAAATCTATAACATTGAATATAAGAAATGACAATATACCTCATTTAGATTTCTCACATGATCTATCCTTGAATCCTTTCATGCTACTTTATTAAGTCCAAGCCATAAGATCCAGTTGTATCATTCTATGCCCTTATAATAACTTCTGAACTATGAATGCCGCAGTAACAATATGACTAATATGACTAAACCGTTCATCTTTCTCATTGCAGTTTTTCAGCCCGAAGGCCTCCACAACAAACATGTGATATGAACATATAGTCACACAATATCAAAAATTGTAAAACAGAGATGAGCACAGAATAATCCGATTCTTAAAATTTTATAAGCAATTAGATGATGAAATAAAAATCGACAATTAAAATCATTAAACTTGTAATTCTTAAATCATCTATAAAGTGAACTGGTGTGTAATATTTACCTTGTATCTACAAAAAAAGGTTTCAACATGTTTCTACTTTCTATGCATCACACAAAGAATACATAATCAAACAAAAAGTATTTTCAGTGTTTTGCTTAAGCTCCATACAAGAACAAAGCATTTAACTTGTTGTTTTGCAAGGGGAGTGTGCCTTGCTATTACATTATCAAGTCTTTCCTCCATAATTAGATCAAGTGATGCTCTCAGACCACATAAAAGTTGAATGGAAGCAGTACAAAATATCCTGTTCAATTTGTTTCATCTTTTTTGGCTCTCATTGCATAAGCAACTCATGACTTCTTGTTTGTATATAAAAATAATAAATAAGACTCCCTGTTAGGATGGTTAGGAGGGTCACATATATTTCAACATATAAAGTGAATTCAATAATTATTGTAGCTTGCTAGAATCAATAATATATGATCACATTTATTATTTTAATATATAAACAAGAAGTCATGAGTTGCTTATGCATTTAATTTGTTGTTTTGCAAGGGGAGTGTGCCTTGCTATTACGTTATCAAGTCTTTCCTCGACAATTAGATCAAGTGATGCTCTCACACCACATAAAAGTTGAATGGAAACAGTACAAAATCTCCTGTTCAATTTGTTTCACCTTTTTTTGCTCTCATTGCATAAGCAACTCATGACTTCTTGTTTATATATAAAAATAATAAATAAGACTCTCTGTTAGGATGGTTAGGAGCGTCACATATATTTCAACATATAAAGTGAATTCAATAATTATTGTAGCTTGCTAGAATCAATAATATATGATCACATTTTATGTAATACAACTTATGTATTATAAACACTATCAGATATTGTCGCTTGTGAATTTTCGCACATAAAATCATATAATAACGCTATGTTAAATCGTAGAAATATATAAAAACACTTTCCAAGATAATCAAAAATTATTAAATTGTCGTTCTCTGAGAACAACTTTGTCATCAATATCACCAACACCAAGAAAATGCTTGATGTACCATTCGATCATCATTCTTTGGAGCAGACCTTGACGCTTAATGATATATAATGATATTGCTAAATGATAAGGTTTTCTCCAAAAACTTTATCAAAGTATCCCCAATTTATTTTTGTTCCTCTATAAGAGAATGGTAATGTGTGATATGATAGCTGAGTAATGGTATTTGATTTCTTAAACCTTAAATCTAATAAACATGGTTAACAATATGGAAATTAAAATTAATCTAAATTTAAAATAAATAAGAAAATAGTAGAGATGATATAAACATTACAATTTTCGTGGTATGCTGGTGGATTATAGAGTGTTGTATACATGTATTTCTCAATACATGGAGGCTATAATTTTTTATAAAATAGTAATTTGCAATGGAGAAATTTGATCAAAATTAAAGAGTGGTTATTAATTAGAGTAACAAATTGTGTTCAATTTAGTTTTACTTACACATATTTCTCAACAAATCAATTCTATGTTAAAATCCTTTTTATCCATATAATTAACAAATTGAGTTCTAGTGGCGGATACTTGAATCTCGTACATGGTAAAAAGGACAGAATAAAGTGTACCAAAGTTTTTTAAGTTGTAAAAGAGAACTTTAATGGTTATATCAATAAATCTCCATTCCAACCTATCTTATGCCTTAAAATATCAATTTTTAACCCAGCCACGGCCTTTTTTCCCTTGTGACTTCAAATGCATTCATTGTATTATGAGCTAATAGCCTCCCTTCATTAAAAGCACTCTGTTTGTTAGACACTATCTAGATTAAACATAGTTTGAACTTATTCACCACCACCTTCGATAGTATGCGCATGAGAACATTATAAAGATAGATAGGTCAAAGATCTTACATATGTTTCAGTTGTTTAACCATAGGAATAAGACATACAAGCCTACGATTTAGTTTCCTTGGCCCATGTCCTGTAGCAAAGAAAATCTGACAAAATAGAACAACATATCTTTTGAAAATATTTCAATACGTTTGAAAAATGCCGGGTTCGACCCATGTGGATCTAGTGACTTGTATTGATGCATGAAAAAGACTACATTCTTAACATCCTCCTCCCTAATAGGTACTATGACCTAGTGATTGTGAAATAATAATTAAAAAAAGTTTGCAAAAAGGGTAAAATTTGACACGACCTTAATCAAATAACCATATATCAAAGAAAATGGTAAATTTTGAAATAAATTTAAACAACTTACCCGAGAAGAAACAAAACCATGTAAAGCCATAGGAAAAAAACATATGTGTGTGTATTATCCAACTAAATCATAGTGGAAGACATGTAGATGTGCAGGTCATAACAAGGAATATCAGATATGCATGTCCCATAATTATAATATACCTGTTTGTCTTGTCGTGGTTTTGGTATTTTTGTTTATAATTATGAGCCAAAGCCAAAGAGACCAAATCGAGATGTTCCTTCAGACTCTGATGTTTTACCTTGAGCAGAAGATGCTTTTTTGATGAGTTGATTTGTTCCAAGTTTATGGAGAAACCACCTTGCAAAGAGAAAGTCAGGTACCGGGATTTGTAAATAACAATCTGGGATTCTCATATTGTAATTTAATTTAATTCCTTATCACCAAATGATAAGGAGTTGTCAAAAAAGAGCACAAAATGTTTTACCTATCCAAGGGAATCCATGTTATAAAAGATGGCAACCTTTCCACTTTTGCTAACTTGATATATTTCCCTGTAGTAGGTAGCAAGGTCATAGTTGCAGAGCAATGTCCTCCACCAATACTATAGATGTCATTTTCTTCGTTATTTGTATTAATAACATATCGCCTCTCCGTCCTTGAACTATTCTTGTTATCAACATTTGTGGTATCTCTTCTTTCAACATATTTGTTCTCACTTCCCGTAGCTCGGGTCATCTTCTCACAATTTTCTTTTATCTTTTTCTAAAATGAAACCAGTAAAAAAAATTATAAGATGTGAATTATAATAACGCTTGCTTAATTGATTATTAATAAACAAGTATACAAACACCTGTATATGACCTAGGCGATTGGACACAAGTTTTTTATTTAACGAGTCAATATATAATAAAATATCTGAAAGTATTGAATTTCTTCTTTGTAGTACTTCATTCTATAAAGATTAACAAACTATCAGAACACGGAGCAAACAAAAAGTCAAAAATACAAATTCTACTTTTACAATGACAAGTGATTCCTCACAATTTCATACCATTGTCATTCCAAACAAATCCCAATACAACACAGAACTGATAATAAGACACGATTAACATATAAACACGGTTTAATAAATAAACTCTAATTAACACATATTGTAACACTGATAAAAGATCCCAAACACAAAATAACATAGAAACAAAAAAGCAAGGAGGTAAATTAAACAATAACTAATAATAATCGGCCATATTTGATCTTCTCCTAAATTAAATTTAGTGAATTGAAAGAACTTAAGGAAAGATGATTTGGGAAAAAAATACATTCCGTTCAAGGTTTAATCTTTTCCGAGATTTAATCTTCTTGGAGCTTGAGTCTTTACAAAGATTTAATATTCAGTGTTTGAGAGAAATATTTCAGCAAAGATTTAATCTTTCGCCACAGTGGAGATTGTTTGACAGTCTGTGTTTTTTTTGTTTATTTAATAGACAGCCGGGAAAATAATTTCAGCAAGCCCGCTCACAAGTTTTGAACAAGACCGCCTAACTTTTGGGCCCAAATCTATGATATACTGTAACAATTATATAATGTATTGCAATAACATGTATTTGTAACGACCTCGAAATTTTGTTGATTCAGTTGCAATATTTTTAAAATCCCTTGTAATAGACATATCACCTTTCAACAGGAACGTTGTTTAGATAGTTTTTAAAAATCTGGTTGTAAAAGCAATTCTATGGTATAGTGAACTAAACCTTCTGCAACCATTATTCATCTAATACCTGATTCTCCTACAGGCTGGAAGCTATTCCTCATACATACCCTGATATACTCTGGTGATATTTATGAATTGCTTTATGCTCTAAAATAAATGTTTTATCATTGTTAATTATGATTCTGTTTTATTAAATTATAATATTTATCATGTTGAATTGTTATAGAATTGGATAGATTTCTAAATATGGAACAGTTTCGTGGTCAGACCAGATTGGTAGTCATATTAGGCCAATGTGTGCCTTGGATCCAGTATAGAGAGCAGAGCTGTGTGCCTTGATTGGGGTTAGTGTGTCACTGATCAACAGCCTAACCTTGGTTTTAAACTTAAAAATGAATATCCAATTCTAATAATTGCTTCACAAGGAACTTGATTCCTATGAATCATTTCTACTGATCATTGTTTACACCTAGTTATTGTTATTATAACTTTATGAGCTAGTTAGCTCACCCTTGTGAATCTGTTTAGGTCATTCTACAGTTAAAATGGAAATTGTTGATAATGAGGATCCCGAGTCCAGTATACGATCTAGGATTCCCGGTTGAGTTGGATCTAGCTAGTTTGAGTTATGCAAGTTTGTAAGAATGAATTCATTTTCAGTTGTAAGTTAAACTAGTTGGGATTTGATATGATGTAATAAAAGTTAAGGTTGTGGTTGGTTTTCATACTTTCACCTGTTGGGATCTGTGGTTGCGTAAATAAGGATAATTGCATATAATATTTCATATACAAGTTTATATAATATGTGTGTTATGAACCCCAAACTTCTGACCCAGGTTTGGAGGGCGTCACAACCACCATCTCCGAAGCTAAATCAATTACTAATATAACCTAATATACAATCGGTGCTACCACTATAGCTACCAGCAATGCTACCATAAATTGCCACTACTAAGACTAACCAATATACCACCAATGCTACCACTATGGCAACTAGCCATTCCACCACCAATACGACCACTAATCTACCACAATTGACAACACCAATGCCACTACTAAGACTAACCAATATAACATCAATGCTACCACCTGTAATACCATAATTAAACTTGCCATAAATGGAACTGCTTAAGCTAGTAGGAACTTCAACACCAACAACAATAATACCACCACTAAGCTACCAATACGACCACTAAACTACCACCAATGCCACTACTAAGACTAACCAATATAGCATTAATGCTACCACCTATAATACCATAATTAAACTGGCCATAAATGGAACTGCTTAAGCTAGCACGAACTTCAACACCAACACCAATAATACCACCACCAATTCTCCTGCAAAGATTCCCACTTTCAATGCCACCAATTGCACTAATAAGAGCTCCAGGACCAATGGCACCATCAATTCGAGCAAACCACTACCAATATTATCGTGTCTGGTACCACCAATGTAACCACTAAAGATGCTAGTCATGGTGCCACTAATCCCACTATTAAAACTACCCAATATACCACCAATTCTACTACCACTTATGCCATTATTAAAGTTACCACCAATGATACACCTTAACTAGCACGAACTTCACCACCAACAATCCCACCACAAATTCCACTCCTAAGATTACGACTACTAGTGCCACCAATTAGACTAGTAAAATTACCACCACCAGTGACACCGCCAATAATATTACTATTGGATTAAAGAAAAACCATAACTCTGTCCTTTTCAAATAGTTATGGATCTATAGAAGTTACTAAGCAACGCGTTCTAGTGATGCTGAAAATGGTGACCCTAATTATTCATGTATTGAAAATATAAGTTCTTCAAACACTAAAAAATTTCCCAAACAAAGCCTACATCTCTATCAAAGGGATGAAGTTAAAAAGTGATGGGGCTTCGTGAGATGGGAAACTCCAAATATACCTAAACTTCGTGTGTTATTAGGTTAAAAAGAGTAATTTAGAGTTATTTGTCATATATACATTAGAAAAATAAAAAACACAGCCCACATAGATCCACTTGTACTATCTGCTTTTATATTTATAATATATATTTGCATGGCAAAAGTTAAAAAATAACAAAGAAACCTTACACCTTACATTGATGAAGAGGAGAAAGGGAAGACACTTGGAGCATTTTCTTTATTGTTTTTGGAACTTGGTGCAAGTAGGAAGAAAAATATAATTCATGTGAAAATGTCTCTAAAGTAAGGTCATACATAAACATAAAATAAATTTAATAGTATAATTCAACAAATATGAACATAAAATAAAAATAATATGTGGGCTTCTTTTCTATAAATTTTCATTTTTTTCATATATCTTGTATTTGATTATTCATGAGGAACAAAAAAAATTAATACAAATGTAACTGATTTTTTTTCTAACCTTGACATATAATCTTGAAGGATAATTCTTGACATAAAGGTCATGTAAAAATAAATACAAGTGACATTCCATGTAAATCTACATACATATATACGAGGAAAATGGGATACTTATTTTAGTGTTTTATTTCTACCAAAAGTTTATGCAAATAATACATATGAAAAGAAAATGAAGAAACAGGGAAATATAAATTATTACGTTAACTTTGTTAAACAACATCAATTCATGATAACCAGTAAACCTTATCCACTTAGTCCTCCAGCAATTCATTTGATTAGTCCTCCACCAATTCATTTGGAGATGTGTTTAACTTTAGAGCACCAAAGCACTCTTTTATAGAAAATATAAATAACTCCAAAACTCTATTTCATGGCCATGTACAAATTCATTTTGTTTGTAAGGTGGGCTTGTGCTGATATTAGGGTGTTACCTACCTTTTTAATATGCTATATTTTGCACACCCAATTGTATATCATGGGTTTCAATGGGCCCAATTTAGTTTAAATTGGTTTTTATCTTACAAATTCAAAATATTTCTTTTTATAAAAATATAATTTAACAAAGTCTGCTCCATGTATTATATAAACTAATTGGCTATTGATTTACATCCATAAATTAAGTGGTAATCATTGTACAAAAAACTTAACTAAAAATGACATTTTCTCAAAAATTTTAACTTTTATTTAGTGAAATTATATATAAATTCCCTACTGACCTCAACTAACAATAATATATGTACTACTACAACCCTAACTAAGAATAATAGAAGTACTACTATCATACATTCATGTCTTAAAAACCTCTCACAATAATTGAGATATTATTGGTCATGTAAAAATTGATATTACAATAACAACATTTAATCAAATTAAATTTCTAAAGGTATAAGATTGAATACCAAATTTTTGACAAACAAGTTATACTTATGGGAAAAAAGATACAATTTTTAAAAATATTTACTAATTGCTATGTTTATTTAAATATAGGAATTAAAATGAATGATAATATGATTATTGATTTTTATTTTATTCTGTTAATTTGATTTGAACATGTAAAATGACAATATATTGTGGGTAAAACTACATATACCATATTCATTCACTGGTTAATTGGGAAAAATCTAAATTGGGAGGAAATTGAATGAGAAATGCAGGCTGATAGTGTCTAAGTATATAAGTTGTTTGACTTGACCATATGTACTTTAACATAATTATAATGAATATTTTTAATATTTTCAAATTTAATGAAAATTTATTATTCAAAACAATGCTTATATTTATAAACTTGTTTTCTAACTCAAAATTTTCAATAGACAAATTTTCCAACAAATTTTGGGTCTTTTCACAAGGTGGGTATGAAATGCAAAGAGAACATTATTTTGTCAAATATGTACCAAACTAGAATTCAATTATTTTTTGAAGATAAATAAAGAGGATACGTACAAAAATTACTTCTAGAATTTCCTTTTTTGAATACAATTATTAATATTAAACTTTAATTCAAAAAAATATTTATTTTAAAAAAATATGTAAGATTATTAATTTTACATGAACAAAGTTCAAAAAACAAGTATTATGGGATGAAGTATATTCTACTAAGTTTTCCCTAATATTTTAAGTAATTCATCATTTATATTGACTTTGGTATGAAATGACTATTATGGCGCAATAAGCAATTTTTTTCTATATAACATATAGTAGAAAATGACTAGTTAAATTTCATACCAACTTTGTAATTTTTTAGTTATCATTTGAATCTACCCGTTATATTAGTGTTAGAAAATATATTTTTTTAAAAAAATATTTTAATAATCATGCAAAATAATCATTTAAGCAGAAAATTATAAGTTTCTAACTTCAGTTGAGAAAATTTTATAATGAAAATATTTTTTTTGACAAATAATTAATGCCTACAAAAATATATTAAAATTATTTAAATATCATTTACATTACTTATATTATGTACTCACCATTTTTTATAGTTCTTTGAGTAATTTTAATCCAAATTAGTTATTTGAATAAATATTTCTTTTCTTGCAAATATTTTAAGAAAATATAAAAAAATAATAAGATCACTAAATTCCGAGAAAAACTATTAAAAAAGGAGACAAAATTTAAATTCAAAGTTTGTCAAATCCCAGAACATACCTCAATTTTTGTCCAAAGGCGGAACCTACAAATGTCGATGGGAATTGAGTTCTGATTTCCTGAAAATTAAAAAATGGCTTATAAAACTTCAAACAATTTGGTGTCAAAAGTTGATGATATTAGTGTATAACTATCACATTTTTTCCATTAGTATTTCATATGGGAGTTTAACAAAAATGACCTCATCATATTTGTCCATCAATACTTCTCATCAAGGTTGTTCATATTAGTATTTTTTTCTATATTATAGCATATGTATTAGGATTCCTTATTAATTTTATCTTTATATTCATTGTGTAAGTGTGCAGTATATAAGCACAAATTAGGTTAAAACTAGTGAATTTATTTTATCATAGAATAACCTACAAGCTCTCAAGATATTGGCTCATGTTGAGCTAGAGAATTTTGTAATAAGTTTTTATTCAATAATATAAAAATTATTCTTCATTATTGAGTACATAATTGGATTTGATTGTTATAATTATATTGACCCCTCTATAGGTAATTAAAGGCCTAAAAAATGATATCAAAGCTTGGTATTTATATAAAATCACTTTAAGATCCAGAAAATAATCATTAATGGCAGATAATGAAACTCAACAAAATTTGTTGTCACCATTAGCCATAAACCAAATCAATAACAATATGAGAAGATATGAACCCTCAAATTTCCAATCTTGAAAATTAATAAATACCCTTTGTGGAGAAGACTATATGTCTTCAGGTAACAGATGGTGAATACTGGAAGGGATTTATGATGGACCTCATTAGCCCATGAAACTCGTTGTTGCTATTGTGGTCAAGAAAAAAATGTAAAAGTCTGACATTTTTGCATAACAATCTAGACACTGTGATGTCCCCTAGGTTTATTGGATGCAAATCAACCAAGGAAATTTGAGACACTTTGATGGTTAAGTGTAAGGCACAACCACTATCAAGAAGATTGGACAATACTCAATCACGGTATGAGCACTTTGACTCAAAAGTTGATGAGTCTTTGTTTGAAATCTATCATATATTTCAGAAATTATGGAATGATTTGTCACTTGTTGACATAGAGTATGATCCAACAGATTCAAACTTGAAGGTTCTTCTTGCACTCCCTCAAAAGTGTGACTTGAAAGTTATATCAATAAGGAATAACTATGTTCTTGAAGACACTCTAGTTGAGATATATGGAATTCTGAAACTAATGAACTTGAGATGGAGTAGAAAAGTAAGACCAAATGGGACAAGACATGTTTCTGTGAGGGTAGAGGAAAAATAAGAGAAAAATTTAAAAGAAAGAGTCATTTCAAAATGAAAGGCCATAATTGTATAGTCTGACACTGAGTCTCAAATACTCATGATGACTTACAAAATTATTCAGGAACTGAAATTGATCATGGTAATGATGAAGATATCCTACAAATTGATGCTCTTTTAGTTAATAAGTTTAGAAATATTGGCTATAATAAGAGGAATTAGAGGAAGAATGATTGCAAGGAGTCAAGGTATGGGAAAATTACAAGTCAAAGATCAAGTGCTATAATTGTGATCAAGTCGGACACTTTGCTGCTCATTCAGAAAGCCAAACGCTGAGAAGAAGCAAGCGTTGATGAGCAAGAAGAAGAATTGAAGCAAGTTTTGACCAGAAGAATAATTGGGATGATACATTAGAAGAGTACAAACTATGCTCACAAAAAATTGCATAATGTTGCGTATTTCTAATAAAGTAAATTTTATTTTATATATGATTTAACTTTTTTCTATTATAAAGGGCTTTTCTTAATTTTAGGTAAAAGTTACAAAATAAATTAATGGAGATTAAATAATTTAAACATGTATATTTTATTTTGTTAAATGATATTATCTTGTTAAACTAACACGGTTGAACAATCAACTTTTGGAAATTTATATGAATTATTGATAGTAAAGTCAATATTTATTTAAATTGAAATGATATCAATTAGTGTAAATTAGTTTTTATGATTTTCTTGCTAATAAAATATGTTAAACACATTATTGAGACGTCATTTTAAGGATAAAATAAAGAATATGAACTCATAAATTGTTATGATAAAAAAAACCCATTTTTCTCAAATCTACTTACTCAAATTTACAAGGAAAATAAAATATTGTAAAAAATAAAACTTAAATAATCATTATAAAAATATTTATGTTTGTCAAATAAATTGAACAAATTAAATACTTAATCTTGAATTATAAAGTAACTTATATAAAATATGTAAATGTCAAGATTAATGAATATTGATATTTCTTTTCTAAAAAAATACACAACAATAATAAATGAATAAGAAAATATGTTATATAGTGATTTGAAAAAAAATTGTTTTATCTTTATAAAAAAAATTATATAACAACTAAATCGACTAATTATTATTGAATCAATATTTGTAAATAAGGTACTTAATATTGATAAAGGATATATAAAAATACATTATATTTAGTGTTCAATATAAACCATATAAAATTGAAAAACTCGTCTCATTCGATCTTAAGAAAGTCATATTTAAAAAGGCCCCAAGCTCTCTGAACAAATATTTTATTATAAAACTTTGCTTCTCTCCTAAAGAGAAAAAACTTGGATTAACTCAAATTTGGAATTTTAAAAATATCGAAATAATTTTTTTGTTAGTTTTATTTTTCATCAAATTTTTTACAATAAAATATTTTGGGATAAAATTCTAAATCGGATAAAATTTTACACATCTTTAATATATTTAAAGAAAATTTAACAAATGTACATTATTTTTCGAAGAAACGAAAAGTAATAAAATTAAGTTTTTTACATATATCTAATTCGGACGTGCCGTAATTTGCGCCATTCTTGGGCCTCACAATTTTGTACAAAATCCAGATTCATTATTTTTTTAGAAAAATTGATTTGATCCAAATTTTAAATATGTAAATTAATTAAGCCACCCTTAACACTATTTAATTTATCTTTATTTAAATTATTAAATATTTATCTTTTAAGGTGAAATGAACATTTATCTTTTTTAGTTGAAATAGATTAGTCAATTAAATTATAATTATTATGTTCCCACTGTGGCTTATTGGCTTTCTATTCTACCAAAAATTTATTTTATTTGCTAATAGAACCTATAATATTTCTCACTTTGTAAGTCAAGAGTTATTAATGCTATTTAAGCAAGCAAAATAACTTCTAATTGGATTTATCTTATTCCACTAAAACCAAGTCCTAACAATACTTTAAATACTCATTTGAATTTGATAAAATTTACATAAAAATAAGTCAACAAAGAAACGTGCAAATCAATACAAGATGCAGTATTTAAGATATAGTAAGTCTACTAAAGACCACCGCACATGAAGCATATTTTTTACATAGTATTTAGCATAAAATGGATATCACTAATGGGTAATTCAGAGGATGGAATCGTTGTCATGTTGTTCTCCAAGTATGGAGAAGCAACGGCAACCCCACTTCCAAGTTGTACCATTAACCAACATCCTTAAGGATCATCTCCATTCCAGTCAGCCTTGTAGAATAAAAATTGTGATGGGCTTGTGCTTTAGATACAAAGTGCAGTGTTTAGCACATGGCTGCGTATGGAGAAGAAAATAAAGCTGCTTTTCCTTCCTTGTTATCAAACTGAATGCATACAATCTAATATATACTAGTCTAGACATATAACGTGATATCTAAAAAATAGCAACTGAACTTTGTAGCATGACTCCACTACTTCAACTTCCCTGATAATGCTGAAACTGAACTATAACTTGGTCTATGGTTACTGTTGTGCTAACCAACACAACGTTCACTAAGGCCTATACAATTTATTCAAAACTAATAAAACATAAATTAATAACTAAATTTAAGATTATTCCAATAATCACCCCCTTAATCTTAAATTTATCATGAAATCATTTGGATTAGCCCGTCTGGCATTCATCCTAACCCGTTTGGCTTTCAACTTCTTTGTCCATATGGTACTTAAATTTAGCCCTTTTGGCTTTAAAAAAATCCTTCCCATCTAGCACTTCTATTTACCCATCTAGCACCTTTTATTTTGCCCGTCTGGCATCATTCTTCTGTCTATAATAATGCCGGCTCATCATCCTCGATCTGTGCGAGGTTCACTTCTTGTCTCTTCTCTCTTTCCCGTCGCGGTTTATCACGTTCCGCATCATAGTGTCCCATAGTATTACAGTTGTAACACTTTATCCTACTCTTGTCACGGAAAGAACCATCTCTAGGTCTTTGATTCCGAGATGTCAGAAGAAGTTGTCCATCTACGCTCTCAGACCTGCCCTTCATCCTTTCCTCGTGAGCTTTGAGACGACCAACTACCTCTTCAACTATCATCCCCTTAACGTCTCCAAATTGCTCTATGTTTGAAGCTATTTGAAGAAACTTATCCGGAACTACACGTAGAATTTTTATCACAACACTCGATTCTTCCATTGTTTTGCCAAGGACCCGGATATTAGTCACAATCCCACTCAACTTCATACAAAAATCTTCGATTTTATCCGTTTCCTTCATGATTAAGGACTAGAACTCACCTTTAAATGTCTGGACTTTTGCTTCTTTTACTCTTTCCACACCCATACACATCATCTTGATCGCTTCCCATGCTTCCTTAGCTGTTTCTTTTTCAGCAATGGACATCAACACATCTTCAGGCACACCTTGATATATTGCTGGAAGTGCCACTTGAACCATTTTCTCATCCACGGCCCTTAGGATCCTTCTGCTCGATTGCACACCAAACTCCTTGCGCTTTCATGATAACTTTCATCTTTAGGGACCATGTCGTATAATTGCTTCTCGCTAACATTGGATAGCTTAAGCCCATAAACCTTTCTTTTGCTTTGGATGTTTCCATGATTTTATTTGTGTGCTTGGGTTGATATTTAGGCATACAGGAACCTAACCATTATGCTCTGATACCAAGTATAGAATAAAAATTGTGATGGGCTTGTGCTTTAGATACAAAGTATAGTGTTTAGCCCATGGCTGCTGTGTATGGAGAAGAAAATAAAGTTGCTTCTCATTCCTTGTTATCAAACTGAATGCATACAATCTAATATATACTAGTCTAGACATATAACGTGATATCTAAAAAATAGCAACTGAACTTCCAAGCATGACTCCACTACTTCAACTTCCCTGATAATGCTAAAACAGAACTATGACCTGGTCTACAATTACTGTTGTGCTAACCAACACAAAGTTCATTAAGGCCTATACAATTTATTCAAAACTAATAAAACACATATTAATAACTAAATTTAAGATTATTCCAACAAGCCTATCGCTTGCAACTACAGAAAACACATGTAAGTTTATAGTAGAATATTTATATATATTTTATTATTTTTCAAAATGGTTAGTAAGAGGTAAATAGGGAAAATATTTATAACTTGTCTGGTTTATGAGTGATTGTGTGGCCTTAGCAAAAGGAAGTATGATACAAGGTTATGGCGCATATTATGAATTTGACATAGTTTTGTTAAAGCTTCTCAAAGAGAATTGAAGAACTAACATATTTTACTATTAATCTTGTCTCTGGTCCATATGTAGATGCAACAAAATCTATAACATTGAATACAAGAAATGACAATATGCCTCATTTAGATTTCTCACATGATCTATCCTCGAATCCTTTCAAACTACTTTATTAAGTGCAAGCCATAAGATCTAGTTGTATCATTCTATGCCCTTCTAATAACTTCTGAACTATCAATGTACGCAGGTACCATAACCGCAGTAACAATATGACTAATATGACTTAACCAGTCATCTTTCTCAGTGCAGTTTTTCAGCCTCCAGGCCTCCACAACAAACCTGTGATATGAACATATAGTCACACAATATCCAAAAATGTAAAACAGAGATGAGCACAGAATAATCCGATTCTTAAAATTCTGTAAGCAATTAGATGATGAAATAAAAATCGACTACAATTAAAATCATTGCACTTGTAATTCATAAATCATCTATAAACTGAACTGGTGTGTAATATTTACATTGTATCTACAAATAAAGGTTTCAACATGTTTCTACTTTCTATGCATCTCACAAAGAATACATAATCAAACAAAAAATATTTTCAGTGTTTTACTTAAGCTGCATATTAGAATAAAGCATTTAACTTGTTGTTGTTGCAAGAGGAGTGTGCCTTGCTATTACCTTATCAAGTCTTTCCTCGATAATTAGATCAAGTGATTCTCTGAGACTAGATAAAAGTTGAATGAAATGAGTACAAAATCTTGTGTTCAATTTGTTTCACCATTTTAGCTCTCATTAAATAAGCAACTCATGACTTCTTGTTTATATATAAAAATAATATATAAGACTCTGTGTTAGGACGGTTAGGAGGGTGAGATATATTTCAACATATAAATTGAATTCAATAATTATTTTAGTTTGCTAGAATCAAGAATATATGATCATATTTTGTGTAATACAACTTATGTATTATAGCCACTATCAGATATTGTCACTTATGAATTTTGCACATAAAATCATATAATAACGCTATGTTAAATCGTAGAAATATATAAAAACACTTTCCAAGATAATCAAAAATTAATAACTTTCCGTCCTCTGAGAAGAACTTTGTCATCAATATCACCAACACCAAGAAAATGCTTGATGTACCAATGGATCATCATTCTTTGGAGTAGACCTTGACGCTTAATGATACATAATGATATCGCTAATGGTAAGGTTTTCTCCAAAAACTTTATCAAAATATCCCCAATTTATCTAAGTTCCTCTATAAGAGAATGGTAATGTGTGTTATGATAGTTGAGTAATGGTATTTGATTTCTTAAACCTTAAATCTAATAAACATGGTTAACAATATAGAAATTAAATTAATCTAAATTTAAAATAAATATGAAAATAGTAGAGATGATAGAAACATTACAATTTTCCTGGTATGCTGGTGGATTATAAAGTGTCGTATACATGTATTTCTCAATACATGGAGGCTCTAATTTTTTATAATGTAGTACTTTTCAATGGAGAAATTTGATCAAAATTCAAGAGTGGTTATTAATTAGAGAGACACATTGTGTTCAATTTAGTTTTACTTACACATATTTTTCAACAAATCAATTCTATGTTAAAATCCTTTTTATCCATATAATTAACAAATTAAGTACTAGTGGCGGATACTTGAATCTGGTACATGGTAAAAAGTAGAAAATAAAGTGTACCAAAGTTGTTTAAGTTGTAAAAGAGAACTTTAATCATTATATCAATAGATCTCCATTACAACCTATCTAATGCCATAAAATACCAATTCTTAACCCAGCCAAAGCCAAAGCGACCAAATTGAGATGTTCCTTCAGACTCTGATGTTTTACCATGAGTAGAAGATAGTTTTTTGATGAGTCGATTTGATCCAAGTTTGTGGACAAACCACCCTGCAAAGAGAAAGCCAGGTATCGGGTTTTCTAAATAACAATCTGAGAATCTCAGATTGTAATTTAATTTAATTCCTTATCACCAAATGTTAAAGGGATTTATGATGGACCTCATTAGCCCATGAAACTGGTTGTTGCTATTCGTGGTCAAGAAAAAAATGCAAAAGTCACATTTTCGCATAACAATCTGGAGAGTGTGATGTCCCCTAGGTTTATTGGATACAAAATAACCAAGGAAATTTGAGACACTTTGGTAGTTAAGTGTAAGGCACAACCGCTATCAAGAAGATTCGAAGGACAATACTCAATCACCAGTATGAACACTTTGACTCAAAACTTGATGAGTCTTTGTTTGAAATCTATGATAGATTTCATACATTGTTGAATGATTTGTCACTTGTTGACATAGAGTATGATCCATCAGATTCAAACTTGAAGGTTCTTCTTGCACTTCCTCAAAAGTCTGATTTGAAAGTTATATCAATAAGGGATAAGTATGATCTTGAAGACACATCTCTAGTTGAGATATATGGAATTCCTGAAACTAATGAACTTGAGATGGAGTAGAAAAGTAAGACGAAATGGGACAAGACATGTTTCTCTCAGGGTAGAGGAAAAACAAGAGAAAAATTTGAAAGAAAGAGTAATATCAAAATGAAAGGCCATGATTGTATAGTCTGACACTGAGTCTCAAATACTCATGATGACTTACAAAATTATTCAGGAACTGAAATTGATCATGGTAATGGTGAAGATATCCTACAAATTGATCCTCTTTTAGTTAAAAAGTTTAGAAATATGGGCTATATAGACTTCGAAAAAATGTTTTTGAAAAAAAGGCTGTAGTTACTCGAACTTTACCGTGACAAGAGGAATTAAAGGAAGAATGATCGCAAGGAGTCAAAGTATGGGAAAATTACAAGTCAAATATCAATTGCTATAATTGTGATGAAGTCGGACACTTTGCTAGCTCATTCAGAAAGCCAAACGCTGAGAAGAAGCAAGCCTTGATCAGCAAGAAGAAGAATTGAAGCAAGTTTTGACCAGAAGAACAATTGGGATGATACATTAGAAGAGTACAAACTATGCTCACAAAAAATTGCATAATGTTGTGTATTTCTACGAAGTAAATTTATTTATGTATGATTTAACTTTTTTCTATTATAACGGGCTTTCTTAATTTAGGTAAAGATACAAAATAAATTAATGGAGATTAAATAATTTAAACATTTTATATTTAATTTTGTTGAATGATATTATCTTGTTAAACTAACACGGTTGAACAATCAACTTTTGGAAATTTATATGAATTATTGATAGTGGAGTCAATAATTATTTAAATTGAAATGATATCAATTAGTGTAAATTAGTTTTTATGATTTTCTTGCTAATAAAATATGTTAAACACATTATTGAGACGTACACTTCCTCAAGTAAATCACCGTTTAAAAACACTGATTTTACGTCGAGGTGATGTACTACCCATCCTTCTTTTGCAGCCATTGCCAACAACCGTATAGTTTCTACTCGTACTACAGGGGGAAAACACTTTGTTGTAGTCAATTCCTCGTCGTTGTATGTAGCCCTTTACGATGATGCGAGCTTTATGTTTCACGATATTTCCCTCTAATTCCTTCTTAAGTTTAAAACCCACTTCAATCCTATTGGCTTGTGTCCCGGTGGAATTTCTGTAAAACCTAAGTGTCATTCCTTTCAATGGTGTCCATCTCGACTTTCATAGCACTCATCCATTCTTTTCCTTGCTTGCTTCTCGAAAATTTACAGGTTCTTCCACCTTTAACAGCATAAGCTCATCCAGCAATTAATCACCTCAGTCTCACTATACAATTCATCAAGAGTTCTATACCTGTGAGGTCCACTTTCAGTTCTGATTCAAAATTTCCAGAGGACATTTCCCTCTGGCTACCACCAGTTGTGTGTACCGAAGTTATGAACCCACGAGTCGTGTATGGTGGAGTTTTGAAACCTCCATCTTCACTACAATCTTCATTAACACTCGTTTCAACACTATCTTTACCATGGTGATGTATCCAGAACTTTCACCTCACATTCCCTTTCTTTCTCCAATATCCAGAATTCCTTCTCACGAAATACTACATCACGACTCACTATTATTTTCTTTGTCACTGGATCATACAACCTACAGCCCTTAGTCCCTGGCTCTCGTCCCAAAATATATGACTCGTTTCCCGCTGTCATCCAACTTTTTAACACGTATAGATGGAACCTTCATGAACGCTACACAACCAAATACTTTAAGGAATCCAAATTCTGGTTTCTTACCTCCCCAAACTTTATACGGTGTTGTACAATTAGAGCTCGTATTGGTAAACGATTAAGCATGTATATTTGTGTGCCTTACCGCTTCCCCCCAATTGGTTGATGGCAACTTCGAGTCTTTTAGAAAACTCTGGACCATCGCCGCCACGGTTCTATTTCTTCTCTCGACTACCCCATTCTGTTGCGGGGTATACGGGGCTGTATATTGACGTTCAATCCCCATTTCTTCACAAAATAATTTAAATTCATTTGAGCAAAATTCACCACCTCAATTTGTCCGTAACATTTTTATACTTCTCTCCATTCTCTTCTCTACCACTGCCTTATAATTTTTGAACATTGCAAAAGCATCTCTTTTTTCTTTTGACAAATATACCCACATTTTCCTACTATAATCATCGACAAATAAGAAAAAGTATCGATCAACTCCAGAAGTCTCAGGCGTGATCGGGCCACAAATGTCTGCATACACTAGTTCAAGGGGCTTCTTTGTTTCAAAACTCGTATTTGCTGGGACCGGACTTCTTACCAACTTTGTCATCAAGCATCCTTCACATTTATTCCTTGGTTGAATCAACTTCGGAACTTCATATGCTAATTTCTCCTTTGACATGAGTTCTAAGGCCTGAAAATTGATTGGGATTGGCCGAGCCTTGTGTGCCATAGCATGTATCTTCCTCGGTTTTTGAGAGTAAATACATAGGGCTACTATCCTCAAGGCTTATTTGTAGAGACGATTTTCACTCCTCTCACTTCATCAATAGTCGACCTCGTTCATCATACACCTATAAATATTCTCCCCCAATACAACCTTGTTACCAGCCTCCGAAAGTTGACCCAAACTAATAATATTATTGCACAAGGTAGGGATGTAATATACCTCGCTTAATGTCTTCTCTTCACCATTCTTGCATTTAAATGACACTACTCCCCTGCCTTTATCGTCACAGTAGACCATCACCAAACTTCACTTTTCCGGTTACACTTTCGTCTAACTCTTTGAATTTTTCCCGTTGTCCAGTCATGTGATTGCTCCCCATTATCCAGGTACCACACTTACAAATCCTTGCGTCCCTCATTTTTCTCTGTTAGCTTTGGAACTACCATTTCATCATTTATCAGCATCATCTCCTTCACAGGTTCTTGATCTCAACAATCAATAGGCTGGTTCATCTCCTTGGATTTGGGTGAGGTTCACTTCCTTTTGTGGTTCCTTGTCACGTCGTGATTTCCGGCAGTCGTATGCAAAATGTCCAAATGCTGGCAATTGAAGCACCTCATCCTGCTCCTATCACGTCCTCCTCGATTTGATTTTTTTCCCCGATTCTCACTAGGACCTCGATTCCCTTCTCTGGTTTTTTTCATCCACTCCTCACGGGTCAATAACAATTGTCCCTCGTGGTTTTCTTCTTTCGCCATTCTCCTCTGTAGTAAGAGTTGCCCTTGATTCATCACTGTCCCCACAACCGTTCTTCATGGGCCTTCAAAGAACCAATGACTTCTTCCAATGACATCCTCAAATTTCGAATTGCTCCAGAGCAGACGCAATTTGTAAAAATTCGAGGGAATGCTCTGAGAAGTTTCTTCACCACGTAGCTCTCTTCCATCTTCTCTCTTAGTGCTCGAATGTTAGTGACCAGTCCATGTAATTTCATGTAGAAGTCATCTAACTGCTCCCCATCTTTCATACTTAAGCTTTCAAATTCCCCTTTCAGCATTTGAGCCTTTGCCTGTCTCACCTTGTCTGCTCCCAAACTCATTGTTCTCACAGCTTCCCAAGTCTCTTTCGATGTTTTGTTTTCTGTAAGTGTCAACAACATCTCCTCCGAAATCCCTTGATAGATAATTGCCAAGGCTCGCTTGTTCGTTTTGTCCTCAACAGTCCCTTCGGGTCCCACAAGCCATATGCCTGCATAATCACTTTCATCTTCTGAGACCAAGCTGCATAATTAGTCTTGGTAACATAGGATAACTCAGCCCAATATTTGTACTTTCTTTCGTCTTTACCTTTGTTCTATCGTGTCTGAAAACTAAGTGGTTACCGTGGCTCTGATACCAAGTAAAGCACTAAAACACAATATACACACACACACCTGCTTGTATTTAGAGTTGGAAGGAGATAAAACTTCTTAAATTAAAATAGATCAATGTACAAGAATAAATATGCAAGTACAAAGCAAGCTAAAAACTAGGCATGCAGCTAAACAAACTCCTATCACTAAACTTTCATTATTCAGTTCCTACTAATATGCAAACACCAAATGACCAAGTCTAATACTAAAATGCACTCTAACAGCTATTTTATTTAAATAAAACATGTTTAGATTAATTTAAATCCAACAAAAATATTTTCAGTGTTTTGCTTAAGCTCCATACAAGAACAAAGCATTTAACTTGTTGTTTTGCAAGGGGAGTGTGCCTTGCTATTACATTATCAAGTCTTTCCCCATAATTAGATCAAGTGATGCTCAGACCACATAAAAGTTGAATGGAAGCAGTACAAAATATCCTGTTCAATTTGTTTCACCTTTTTTGGCTCTCATTGCATAAGCAACTCATGACTTCTTGTTTGTATATAAAAATAATAAATAAGACTCCCTGTTAGGATGGTTAGGAGGGTCACATATATTTCAACATATAAAGTGAATTCAATAATTATTGTAGCTTGCTAGAATCAATAATATATGATCACATTTATTATTTTAATATATAAACAAGAAGTCATGAGTTGCTTATGCATTTAACTTGTTGTTTTTGCAAGGGGAGTGTGCCTTGCTATTACGTTATCAAGTCTTTCCTCGATAATTAGATCAAGTGATGCTCTCAGACCACATAAAAGTTGAATGGAAACAGTACAAAATCTCCTGTTCAATTTGTTTCACCTTTTTTTGCTCTCATTGCATAAGCAACTCATGACTTCTTTTATATATAAAAATAATAATAAGACTCTCTGTTAGGATGGTTAGGAGCGTCACATATATTTCAACATATAAAGTGAATTCAATAATTATTGTAGCTTGCTAGAATCAATAATATATGATCACATTTTATGTAATACAACTTATGTATTATAAACACTATCAGATATTGTCGCTTGTGAATTTTCGCACATAAAATCATATAATAACGCTATGTTAAATCATAGAAATATATAAAAAACACTTTCCAAGATAATCAAAAAATAATAAATTGTCGTTCTCTGAGAACAACTTTGTCATCAATATCACCAACACCAAGAAAATGCTTGATGTACCATTGGATCATCATTCTTTGGAGCAGACCTTGACGCTTAATGATATATAATGATATTGCTAAATGGTAAGGTTTTCTCCAAAAACTTTATCAAAGTATCCCAATTATTTTTGTTCCTCTATAAGAGAATGGTAATGTGTGATATGATAGCTGAGTAATGGTATTTGATTTCTTAAACCTTAAATCTATTAAACATGGTTAACAATATGGAAATTAAAATTAATCTAAATTTAAAATAAATAAGAAAATAGTAGAGATGATATAAACATTACAATTTTCGTGGTATGCTGGTGGATTATAGAGTGTTGTATACATGTATTTCTCAATACATGGAGGCTATAATTTTTATAAAATAGTAATTTGCAATGGAGAAATTTGATCAAAATTAAAGAGGGTTATTAATTAGAGAGACAAATTGTGTTCAATTTAGTTTTACTTACACATATTTCTCAACAAATCAATTCTATGTTAAAATCCTTTTATCCATATAATTAACAAATTGAGTTCTAGTGGCGGATACTTGAATCTCGTACATGGTAAAAAGGACAGAATAAAGTGTACCAAAGTTTTTTAAGTTGTAAAAGAGAACTTTAAGGTTATATCAATAAATCTCCATTCCAACCTATCTTATGCCTTAAAATATCAATTCTTAACCCAACCACGGCCTTTTTTCCCTTGTGACTTCAAATGCATTCATTGTATTATGAGCTAATAGCCTCCCTTCATTAAAAGCACTCTGTTTGTTAGACACTATCTAGATTAAACATAGTTTGAACTTATTCACCACCACCTTCGATAGTATGCCCATGAGAACATTATAAAGATAGATAGGTCAAAGATCTTACATATGTTTCAGTTGTTTAACCATAGGAATAAGACATACAAGCCTACATTTAGTTTCCTTGGCCCATGTCGTGTATCAAAGAAAATCTGACAAAATAGAACAACATATCTTTTGAAAATATTTCAATACGTTTGAAAAATGCCGGGTTCGACCTATGTGGATCTAGTGACTTGTATTGATGCATGAAAAAGACTACATTCTTAACATCCTCCTCCCTAATAGGTACTATGACCTAGTGATTGTGAAATAATAATTAAAAAAAGTTTGCAAAAAGGGTAAAATTTGACACGACCTTAATCAAATAACCATATATCAAGAAAATGGTAAATTTTGAAATAAATTTAAACAACTTACCCGAGAAGAAACAAAACCATGTAAAGCCATAGGAAAAAACATATGTGTGTTACTATCCAACTAAATCATAGTGGAAGACATGTAGATGTGCAGGCCATAACTAGGAATATCAGATACATGTCCCATAATTATAATATACCTGTTTGTCTTGTCGTGGTTTGGTATTTTTGTTTATAACTATGAGCCAAAGCCAAAGAGACCAAATCGAGATGTTCCTTCAGACTCTGATGTTTTACCTTGAGCAGAAGATGCTTTTTTGATGAGTTGATTTGTTCCAAGTTTATGGAGAAACCACCTTGCAAAGAGAAAGTCAGGTACCGGGATTTGTAATAACAATCTGGGAATCTCATATTGTAATTTAATTTAATTCCTTATCACCAAATGATAAGGAGTTGTCAAAAAAGAGCACAAAATGTTTTACCTATCCAAGGGAATCCATGTTATAAAAGATGGCAACCTTTCCACTTTTGCTAACTTGATACATTTCCCTGTAGTAGGTAGCAAGGTCATAGTTGCAGAGCAATGTCCTCCACCAATACTATAGATGTCATTTTCTTCGTTATTTGTATTAATAACATATCGCCTCTCCGTCCTTGAACTATTCTTGTTATCAACACTTGTGGTATCTCTTCTTTCAACATATTTGTTCTCACTTCCCGTAGCTCGGGTCATCTTCTCACAATTTTCTTTTATCTTTTTCTAAAATGAAACCAGTAAAAAAAATTATAAGATGAATTATAATAACGCTTGCTTAATTGATTATTAATAAACAAGTATACAAACACCTGTATATGACCTAGGCGATTGGACACAAGTTTTTTATTTAACGAGTCAATATATAATAAAATATCTGAAAGTATTGAATTTCTTCTTTGTAGTACTTCATTCTATAAAGATTAACAAACTATCAGAACACGGAGCAAACAAAAAGTCAAAATACAAATTCTACTTTTACAACGACAAGTGATTCCTCACAATTTCATACCATTGTCATTCCAAACAAATCCCAATACAACTCAGAACTGATAATAAGACACGATTAACATATAAACACGGTTTAATAAATAAACTCTAATTAACACATATTGTAACATTGATAAAAGATCCCAAACACAAAATAACATAGAACAAAAAAGCAAGGAGGTAAATTAAACAATAACTAATAATAATCGGCCATATTTGATCTTCTCCTAAATTAAATTTAGTGAATTGAAAGAACTTAAGGAAAGATGATTTGGGAAAAAAATACATTCCGTTCAAGGTTTAATCTTTTCCGAGATTTAATCTTCTTGGAGCTTGAGTCTTTACAAAGATTTAATATTCAGTGTTTGAGAGAAATATTTCAGCAAAGATTTAATCTTTCGCCACAGTGGAGATTGTTTGACAGTCTGTGTTTTTTTGTTTATTTAATAGACAGCCGGAAAATAATTTCAGCAAGCCCGCTCACAAGTTTTGAACAAGACCGCCTAACTTTTGGGCCCAAATCTATGATATACTGTAACAATTATATAATGTATTGCAAGAACATGTATTTGTAACCACCTCGAAATTTTGTTGATTCAGTTGCAATATTTTTAAAATCCCTTGTAATAGACATATCACCTTTCAACAGGAACGTTGTTTAGATAGTTTTTAAAAATCTGGTTGTAAAAGCAATTCTATGGTATAGTGAACTAAACCTTCTGCAACCATTATTCATCTAATACCTGATTTCCTACAGGCTGGAAGCTATTCCTCATACATACCTGATATACTCTGGTGAATTTATGAATTGCTTTATGCTCTAAAATAAATGTTTTATAATTGTTAATTATGATTCTGTTTTATTAAATTATAATATTTATCATGTTGAATTGTTATAGAATTGGATAGATTTCTAAATATGGAACAGTTTCGTGGTCAGACTTGATTGGTAGTCATATTAGGCCAATGTGTGCCTTGGATCCAGTATAGAGAGCAGAGCTGTGTGCCTTGATTGGGGTTAGTGTGTCACTGATCAACAGCCTAACCTTGGTTTTAAACTTAAAAATGAATATCCAATTCTAATAATTGCTTCACAAGGAACTTGATTCCTATGAATCATTTCAACTGATCATTGTTTACACTTAGTTATTGTTATTATAACTTTATGAGCTAGTTAGCTCACCCTTGTGAATCTGTTTAGGTTATTCTACAGTTAAAATGGAAATTGTTGATACTGAGGATCCCGAGTGCAGTATACGATCTAGGATTCCCGGTTGAGTTGGATCTAGCTAGTTTGAGTTATGCAAGTTTGTAAGAATGAATTCATTTTCAGTTGTAAGTTAAACTAGTTGGGATTTGATATGACGTAATAAAAGTTAAGGTTGTGGTTGGTTTTCATACTTTCACCTGTTCGGATCCGTGGTTGCGTAAATAAGGATAATTGCATATAATATTTCATATACAAGTTTTATAATATGTGTGTTGTGAACCCCAAACTTCTGACCCGGGTTTGGAGGGCGTCACAACCACCATCTCCGAAGCTAAATCAATTACTAATATAACCTAATATACAATCGGTGCTACTATAGCTACAGCAATGCTACCATAAATTGCCACTACTAAGACTAACCAATACTACCAATGCTACCACTATGGCAACTAGCCATTCCACCACCAATACGACCACTAATCTACCACAATTGACAACACCAATGCCACTACTAAGACTAACCAATATAACATCAATGCTACCACCTGTAATACCATAATTAAACTTGCCATAAATGGAACTGCTTAAGCTAGCAGGAACTTCAACACCAACAACAATAATACCACCACTAAGCTACCAATACGACCACTAAACTACCACCAATGCCACTACTAAGACTAACCAATATAGCATTAATGCTACCACCTGTAATACCATAATTAAACTGGCCATAAATGGAACTGCTTAAGCTAGCACGAACTTCAACACCAACACCAATAATACCACCACCAATTCTCCTGCAAAGATTCCCACTTTCAATGCCACCAATTGCACTAATAAGAGCTCCAGGACCAATGGCACCATCAATTCGAGCAAACCACTACCAATATTATCGTGTCTGGTACCACCAATGTAACCACTAAAGATGCTAGTCATGGTGCCACTAATCCCACTATTAAAACTACCCAATATACCATCAATTCTACTACCACTTATGCCATTATTAAAGTTACCACCAATGATACACCTTAACTAGCACGAACTTCACCACCAACAATCCCACCACAAATTCCACTCCTAAGATTACGACTACTAGTGCCACCAATTAGACTAGTAAAATTACCACCACCAGTGACACCGCCAACAATTACTACTGGATTAAAGAAAAACCATAACTCTGTCCTTTTCAAATAGTTATGGATCTATAGAAGTTACTAAGCAACGGGTTCTAGTGATGCTGAAAATGGTGACCCTAATTATTCATGTATTGAAAATAAGTTCTTCAAACACTAAAAAATTTCCCAAACAAAGCCTACATCTCTATCAAAGGGATGAAGTTAAAAAGTGATGGGGCTTCGTGAGATGGGAAACTCCAAATATACCTAAACTTCGTGTGTTATTAGGTTAAAAAGAGTAATTTAGAGTTATTTGTCATAATACATTAGAAAAATAAAAAACACAGCCCACATAGATCCACTTGTACTATCTGCATTTATTTATAATATATATTTGCATGGCAAAAGTTAAAAAATAACAAAGAAACCTTACACGGTACATTGATGAAGAGGAGAAAGGGAAGGCACTTGGAGCATTTTCTTTATTGTTTTTGGAACTTGTTGCAAGTAGGAAGAAAAATATAATTCCTGTGAAAATGTCTCTAAAGTAAGGTCATACATAAACATAAAATAAATTTAATAGTATAATTCAACAAATATGAACATAAATATAAATAATATGTGGGCTTCTTTCTATAAATTTTCATTTTTTTCATATATCTTGTATTTGATTATTCATGAGGAACAAAAAAAATTAATATAAATGTAATTGATTTTTTTTCTAACCTTGACATATAATCTTGAAAGGATAATTCTTGACATAAAGGTCATGTAAAAATAAATACAAGTGACATTCCATGTAAATCTACATACATAATACGAGGAAAATGGGATACTTATTTTAGTGTTTTATTTCTACCAAAATTTATGCAAATAACATATGAAAAGAAAAGAAGAAACAGGGAAATATAAATTATTACGTTAACTTTGTTAAACAACATCAATTCATGATAACCAGTAAACCTTATCCACTTAGTCCTCCAGCAATTCATTTGATTAGTCCTCCACCAATTCATTTGGAGATGTGTTTAACTTTAGAGCACCAAAGCACTCTTTTATAGAAAATACAAATAACTCCAAAACTCTATTTCATGGCCATGTACAAATTCATTTTGTAAGGTGGGCTTGTGCTGATATTAGGGTGTTACCTACCTTTTTAATATGCTATATTTTGCACGCCCAATTGTATATCATGGGTTTCAATGGGCCCAATTTAGTTTAAATTGGTTTTTATCTTACTATCAATTTCTTATTACAAATTCAAAATTTTTCTTTTTATAAAAATATAATTTAACAAAGTCTGCTCCATGTATTATATAAACTAATTGGCTGTTGATTTACAACCATAAATTAAGTGGTAATCATTGTACAAAAAACTTAACTAAAAATGACATTTTCTCAAAAATTTTAAATTTTATTTAGTGAAATTATATATAAATTCCCTACTGACCTCAACTAAACAATATATGTACTACTACAACCCTAACTAAGAATAATAGAAGTACTACTATCATACATTCATGTCTTAAAAACCTCTCACAATAATTGAGATATTATTGGTCATGTAAAAATTAATATTACAATAACAACATTAATCAAATTAAATTTCTAGAGGTATAAGATTGAATACCAAATTTTTGACAAACAAGTTATACTTATGGGAAAAAAGATACAATTTTTAAAAATATTTACTAATTGCTATGTTTATTTAAATATAGGAATTAAAATGAATGATAATATGTATTGATTTTTATTTTATCTTAGTCAATTTGATTTGAACATGTAAAATGACAATATATTGTGGGTAACACTACATATACCATATTCATTCACTGGTTAATTGGGAAAAATCTAAATTGGGAAGAAATTGAATGAGAAATGCAGGCTGACATTGTCTAAGTATATAAGTTGTTTGACTTGACCATATGTACTTTAACATAATTATAATGAATATTTTTAATATTTTCAAATTTAATGAAAATTTATTATTTAAAACAATGCTTATATTTATAAACTTGTTTTCTAACTCAAAATTTTCAATAGACAAGTTTTCCAACAAATTTTGGGTCTTTTCACAAGGTGGGTATGAAATGCAAAGAGAACATTATTTTGTCAAATATGTACCAAACTAGAATTCAATTATTTTTTGAAGATAAATAAAGAGGATACGTACAAAAATTACTTCTAGAATTTCCTTTTTTGAATACAATTATTAATATTAAACTTTAATTCAAAAAAATATTTATTTTAAAAAATATGTAAGATTATTAATTTTACATGAACAAAGTTCAAAAAACAAGTATTATGGGATGAAGTATATTCTACTAAGTTTTCCCTAATATTTTAAGTAATTCATCATTTATATTGACTTTGGTATGAAATGACTATTATGGCCCAATAAGCAATTTTTTTCTATATAACATATAGTAGAAAATGACTAGTTAAATTTCATACCAACTTTGTAATTTTTTAGTTATCATTTGAATCTACCCGTTATATTAGTGTTAGAAAATATTTTTTTAAAAAAATATTTTAATAATCATGCAAAGTAATCATTTAAGCAGAAAATTATAAGTTTCTAACTTCAGTTGAGAAAATTTTATAATAAAATTTTTTTGACAAATAATTAATGCCTACAAAAATATATTAAAATTATTTAAATATCATTTACATTACTTATATTATGTACTCACCATTTTTTATAGTTCTTTGAGTAATTTAATCCAAATTAGTTATTTGAATAAACATTTCTTTCTTGCAAATATTTTAAGAAAATATAAAAAAATAATAAGATCACTAAATTCCGAGAAAAACTATTAAAAAAGGAGACAAAATTTAAATTCAAAGTTTGTCAAATCCCAGAACATACCTCAATTTTTGTCCAAAGGCGGAACCTACAAATGTCGATGGGAATTGAGTTCTGATTTCCTGAAAATTAAAAAATGGCTTATAAAACTTCAAAAATTTGGTGTCAAAAGTTGATGATATTAGTATATAACTATCACATTTTTTCCATTAGTATTTCATATGGGAGTTTAACAAAAATGACCTAATCATATTTATCGATCAATACTCATCAAGGTTGTTCATATTAGTATTTTTTCTATATTATAGCATATGTATTAGGATTCCTTATTAATTTTATCTTTATATTCATTGTGTAAGTGTGCAGTATATAAGCACAAATTAGGTTAACACTAGTGAATTATTTATCATAGAATAACCTACAAGCTCTCAAGATATTGGCTCATGTTGAGCTAGAGAATTTTGTAATAAGTTTTTATTCAATAATATAAAAACTATTCTTCATTATTGAGTACATAATTGGATTTGATTGTTATAATTATATTGACCCCCTCTATAGGTAATTAAAGGCCTAAAAATGATATCAAAGCTTGGTATTTATATAAAATCACTTTAAGATCCAAAATAATCATTAATGGCAGATAATGAAACTCAACAAAATTTGTTGTCACCATTAGCCATAAACCAAATCAATAACAATATGAGAAGATATGAAACCCTCAAATTTCCAATCTTGAAAATTAATAAATACCCTTTGTGGAGAAGACTATATGTCTTCAGTAACAGATGGTGAATACTGGAAGGGATTTATGATGGACCTCATTAGCCCATGAAACTCGTTGTTGCTATTGTGGTCAAGAAAAAAATGTAAAAGTCTGACATTTTTGCATAACAATCTAGACACTGTGATGTCCCTAGGTTTATTGGATGCAAAACAACCAAGGAAATTTGAGACACTTTGATGGTTAAGTGTAAGGCACAACGACTATCAAGAAGATTGGACAATACTCAATCACGGTATGAGCACTTTGACTCAAAAGTTGATGAGTCTTTTTTGAAATCTATCATATATTTCAGAAATTATGGAATGATTTGTCATTGTTGACATAGAGTATGATCCAACAGATTCAAACTTGAAGGTTCTTCCACTCCCTCAAAAGTGTGACTTGAAAGTTATATCAATAAGGAATAACTATGTTCTTGAAGACACTCTAGTTGAGATATATGGAATTCTGAAACTAATGAACTTGAGATGGAGTAGAAAAGTAAGACCAAATGGGACAAACATGTTTCTGTGAGGGTAGAGGAAAAATAAGAGAAAAATTTAAAAGAAAGAGTCATTTCAAAATGAAAGGCCATGATTGTATAGTCTGACACTGAGTCTCAAATACTCATGATGACTTACAAAATTATTCAGGAACTGAAATTGATCATGGTAATGATGAAGATATCCTACAAATTGATGCTCTTTTAGTTAATAAGTTTAGAAATATTGGCTATAATAAGAAATTAGAGGAAGAATGATTGCAAGGAGTCAAGGTATGGGAAAATTACAAGTCAAAGATCAAGTGCTATAATTGTGATCAAGTCGGACACTTTGCTGCTCATTCAGAAAGCCAAACGCTGAGAAGAAGCAAGCGTTGATGAGCAAGAAGAAGAATTGAAGCAAGTTTTGACCAGAAGAATAATTGGGATGATACATTAGAAGAGTACAAACTATGCTCACAAAAAATTGCATAATGTTGTGTATTTCTAACAAAGTAAATTTTATTTTATATAGATTTAACTTTTTTCTATTATAAAGGGCTTTTCTTAATTTTAGGTAAAAGTTACAAAATAAATTAATGGAGATTAAATAATTTAAACATGTATATTTTATTTTGTTAAATGATATTATCTTGTTAAACTAACACGGTTGAACAATCAACTTTTGGAAATTTATATGAATTATTGATAGTAAAGTCAATATTATTTAAATTGAAATGATATCAATTAGTGTAAATTAGTTTTTATGATTTTCTTGCTAATAAAATATGTTAAACACATTATTGAGACGTCATTTTAAGGATAAAATAAAGAATATGAACTCATAAAGTTATGATAAAAAAAACACATTTTTCTCAAATCTACTTACTCAAATTTACAAGGAAAATAAAATATTGTAAAAAATAAAACTTAAATAATCATTATAAAAATATTTATGTTTGTCAAATAAATTGAACAAATTAAATACTTAATCTTGAATTATAAAGTAACTTATATAAAATATGTAAATGTCAAGATTAATGAATATTGATATTTCTTTTCTAAAAAAATACAACATTAATAAATGAATAAGAAAATATGTTATATAGTGATTTGAAAAAAAAATGTTTTATCTTTATAAAAAAAATTATATAACAACTAAATCGACTAATTATTATTGAATCAATATTGTAAATAAGGTACTTAATATTGATAAAGGATATATAAAAATACATTTATTTAGTGTTCAATATAAACCATATAAAAATTGAAAAACTCGTCTCATTCATCTTAAGAAAGTCATATTTAAAAAGGCCCCAAGCTCTCTGAACAAATATTTTATTATAAAACTTTGCTTCTCTCCTAAAGAGAAAAAACTTGGATTAACTCAAATTCGGAATTTTAAAAATATCGAAATAATTTTTTTGTTAGTTTTATTTTCATCAAATTTTTTACAATAAAATATTTTGGGATAAAATTCTAAATCGGATAAAATTTTACACATCTTTAATATATTTAAAGAAAATTTAACAAATGTACATTATTTTTCGAAGAAACGAAAAGTAATAAAATTAAGTTTTTTACATATATCTAATTCGGACGTGCCGTAATTTGCGCCATTCTTGGGCCTCACAATTTTGTACAAAATCCAGATTCATTATTTTTTTAGAAAAATTGATTTGATCCAAATTTTAAATATGTAAATTAATTAAGCCACCCTTAACACTATTTAATTTATCTTTATTTAAATTATTAAATATTTATCTTTTAAGGTGAAATGAACATTTATCTTTTTAGTTGAAATAGATTAGTCAATTAAATTATAATTATTATGTTCCCACTGTGGCTTATTGGCTTTCTATTCTACCAAAAATTTATTTTATTTGCTAATAGAACCTATAATATTTCTCACTTTGTAAGTCAAGAGTTATTAATGCTATTTAAAGAAGCAAAATAACTTCTAATTGGATTTATCTTATTCCACTAAAACCAAGTCCTAACAATACTTTAAATACTCATTGAATTTGATAAAATTTACATAAAAATAAGTCAACAAAGAAACGTCCAAATCAATACAAGATGCAGTATTTAAGATATAGTAAGTCTACTAAAGACCACCGCACATGAAGCATTTTTTTACATAGTATTTAGCATAAAATGGCAATCACTAATGGGTAATTCAGAGGATGGAATCGTTGGCATGTTGTTCTCCAAGTATGGAGAAGCAACGGCAACCCCACTTCCAAGTTGTACCATGTAACCAACATCCTTAAGAATCATCTCCATTCGAGTCAGCCTTGTAGAATAAAAATTGTGATGGGCTTGTGCTTTAGATACAAAGTGCAGTGTTTAGCACATGGCTGCGTATGGAGAAGAAAATAAAGCTGCTTCATTCCTTGTTATCAAACTGAATGCATACAATCTAATATATACTAGTCTAGACATATAACGTGATATCTAAAAAATAGCAACTGAACTTCGTACATGACTCCACTACTTCAACTTGATAATGCTGAAACTGAACTATAACTTGGTCTACGGTTACTGTTGTGCTAACCAACACAACGTTCACTAAGGCCTATACAATTTATTCAAAACTAATAAAACATAAATTAATAACTAAATTAAGATTATTCCAATAATCACCCCCTTAATCTTAAATTTATCATGAACTCATTTGGATTAGCCCGTCTGGCATTCATCCTAACCCGTTTGGCTTTCAACTTCTTTGTCCATATGGCACTTAAATTTAGCCCTTTTGGCTTTAAAAAAATCCTTCCCATCTGGCACTTTATTTACCCGTCTAGCACCTTTTTTTTGCCCGTCTGGCATCATTCTTCTGTCTATAATAATGCCGGCTCATCATCCTCGATCTGTGCGAGGTTCACTTCTTGTCTCTTCTCTCTTTCCCGTCGCGGTTTATCACATTCCGCAGCATAGTGTCCCATAGTATTACAGTTGTAACACTTTATCCTACTCTTGTCACGGAAAGAACCATCTCTAGGTTTGATTCCGAGATGTCAGAAGAAGTTGTCCATCTACGCTCTCAGACCTGCCCTTCATCCTTTCCTCGTGAGCTT